>NC_041390.1:371692302-371803173 GCF_002162155.2 Triticum dicoccoides
GCGGGCCCGCAGCGGGCTCCGCGGGCCGCGGCGGCGGGGAGGAGCGGGAGGCCAGGTGGCGAGGCACGATTGGCCGCGGCGGGCGCTTGGACGTGTCCGGCCGCCAGGCGGACATGTCCGGCGGCGCGGGGAGGAGTGGATCTAGGGTTCATTCGCGAAATGATCCGAAATTTTGGGGAGGGCTGCTCTTTTATAGGTAGAGGGAGCTAGGAGAGTCCAAATGAGGTGCGGTTTTCGGCCACGCGATCGTGATCGAACGCTCTAGATGATGGAGAGACTTTTGGTGGGTTTTGGGCCAAATTGTAGGGGTGTTGGGCTGCAACACACACAAGGCCTTTTCGGTTCCTCGGTTAACCGTTGGAGTATCAAACGAAGTCCAAATGGTACGAAACTTGACAGGCGGTCTACCGGTAGTAAACCAAGGCCGCTTGGCAAGTCTCGGTCCAATCCGGACATGTTTAACCCCCACACATGAAAGGAAAGTAGAAATGACCACCGGAGGAGAACGGAGCGCCGGAATGCAAAACGGACAACGGGGAAGATGCTCGGATGCATGAGATGAACACGTATGCAAATGAAATGCACATGATGACATGATATGCAATGCAAGACACGCAAGCAATGACAACGCAACAACAGCGAATAACTGCACGACACCTGGCACATCGGTCTCGGGGCGTTACATGTTAGTAGTCTACCAAGTGGCACCCGGCCAGGTGGGCTTGGGACAGACTAGGCACAGTGGCACGGTGTACCAAGTGGCACCCGGATGGTGGGCTTGGGAACCCGTCTCACATCGTTTAGGGCCGTGAGCGACACCCCGGCCGGATCTCCTTGCGGATGGAACCCGAATAGGTGATAAACCTGGATGAGGGACTTGCGTGGTTAGTCAGGTCGTGGCTGACACCCTCGCCAGGCTTCCGCTTGAAGGTTGCCGAGGTACATGACATGTACATGGTGATAAGTGGTGAGAGCGTGTGTGAAGAAGTACACCCCCGCAGGGTTATCATGATCTATTCGAATAGCCATGTCCTCGGTTATGGACTTCTTGGATGCTTACGTGGTACATAGACAACTTAAAGTGGATAGTCTAAAATGCTCAAGACAAGTGTGAGTGCTATGGATGGCTTTCTCATAGGAAGACGAGGATGAATCCATAGTAGTGTATTTATGTGGTGATTAGTGGACTCGTGTGCGCTGCCTCACCTCAAAGAAGTTTCTCGTTGTCATAGAACAGGATAGCCACTGAGTCAAAGCTGGCTTGCTGCAACTAAACCCCACATTACCTTCTTGATACAAATGCATGTATGATAGGATCTGATGTAAGTCTTGCTGAGTACCTTTGTACTCACGTTTGCTTTATTTATGTTTTGCAGGTGAGACATCTGTCTCACTAGTAGTACCACTTGGACTTCGACGAGTAGGTTGTTACCTCAGCTACGATCTTGTACCCTTGGGAGGGACTTGTAGATAGTCAGGCCTCTTAGCCTTTTTAGTTGTCTGTACTCAGACATGTAATGCTTCCGTTGCTTGTATGCTCTGAATGATGGGTCATGTGACCCCTATTTGTATTAATGCTATGTGGCTCTTCTGGGCCTTTATCTATATGATTTGCGTTATGTTGTGATGCCATGTTGTACAACACATATTTGCATGTTATGCGTACGTGTGACGTGTATTGCTATGTGTGGGATCGGAGAATCTAGTTGTTTATCCTTGGCAGCCTCTCTTATGGGGAAATGTAGTCTAGTGCTTCCTTGAGCCATAGTAGTCCGCTACAGCCCGGTTCACCGGAGTCCTGCTAGCCCAGCACTACTGCTCAGGACACTTGACTGGCCGGCATGTGTTTCACTTCGTTCCTGTGTCTGTCCCTTCGGGGAAATGTCACGCGGTGACATCCAGAGTCCTGCCTAGCCTGCTACAGCCCGGGTTCCCCGGAGTCCTGTTAGCCCAGTGCTACAGCCCGGATTCACACGCTGCTGACCGACATGCTCGATGTGAATCATGTATGCCTATCCCCATAGGTTGGTGCCGCTTTGGGTTCACGACTAGCCATGTCGGCCCGGGTTCTCTGTCATATGGATGCTAGCAACACAATCATATACGTGAGCCAAAAGGCGCAAACGGTCCCGGGCCAGGGTAAGGCGACACCCGTGGGAATACCGTGCATGAGGCTGCAAAGTGATATGAGGTGTTACCGGCTAGATCGATGTGACCTGGAATCGGGGTCCCGACAAGATCTACACATCTGTATCGCTAAGCTTGCCTTCCATGCCAAGGAGAGTCCCATCCGGACATGGGACAAAGTCTTCAATCTTGTATCTTCATAGTCCAATAGTCCGGCCAAAGGATATAGTCCGGCTGTCCGGAGACCCCCTAATCCAGGACTCCCTCAATAGCCCCGAACCAGGCTTCAATGACGTTGAGTCAGGTGCGCAGATTGTCTTCGGCATTGCAAGGCGAGTTCTTCTCCAAATTCTGAATATCTGCTTTGTAGTGTCCGTCTCCCCATAAATGTTGCACTTCTTGGCTTCTGCGCCCAATAAGGGCTATCTTCCACGTGTCGAGCGAATGCGAGGAGCCAGGCGGTTTTTACATTCGCCCCCTAGCCATGTAAATAAATTGTCTATTAAAGGGACGGCGATTCTTAGATCCAAACCACACCATCCTCCCACGGCGAGGATCCATCGGAGCGCGCTCGGAAAAATCCATTCCAACATGGCCGGCCATCGCAGCTCCTCCTCCCGCTCCCGTAGCCCTAAGCCCAGTGATTGGGAGAAGTGTTCCATCTCGCACAGCCAATTAGTAGAGTTGCAGACCCAGGGATCTCTCCCTCCAGCATATATGGTCCCTGTTCGAGCCGGGCTCGCCACCTATAATGGCGGGGAGCAAGCGGAGAGCTTCCCCAATCCCTCCAAGGGGGAGCGAGTATGCCTTGTCCCTTATTTACTAAGGGGACTTGGATTTCCAATCCACTCGTTCCTCCGCGGGCTCCTGGAGTTTTACGGCCTCCAGTTGCATAATTTCACCCCCACTTCCATATTACACATCGCTGGTTATGCTGCCCTTTGTGAGCTGTTTCTGGGCTGCGAGGCTCATTTCGAGCTGTGGAAGAGGCTATTCTGCCTTGTGCCTCGCACACAGGAGGGGTCGCTATATCAAGTGGGAGGAGCCGAAATATGGCGCATCACCGGGACCGAATACCTGTCCGGTACCCCGAAGAAGACGTCCAAAGACTAGCCTTCAGAGTGGTTTTACATGGAGGACGTCCCTCTTTCAGATCCTATTCGGAGGGGTCTTCCCGAGTTCAACAATGCTCCTCTAAAGAAATGCCGAAGCTGGCGCCCACGGAGCCCCCAGGAGGAAGACACCGGAGAAGTCCTTTACCTGATGGACCGGATTAAAGTGCTGGCTCAATCAGGATTGACAATAATCGAGGTTATGTCAATATGCATAATGCGGGGGGTGCAGCCACTTCAATATCGAGGGCACCCCCTGTGTTGCTTTAACGGGGAAGATGATGTCACCTGATGCGGGCGTAAGGGACCGGGCTCCACTGCTGCTCTAGCAAAAATTATGTCTGAGTTGTTCAAGGGAGAGGAAGAGGAGTTCATCTGTATTAAGACACGGGATGGATTCTCCATGTACAACCCTCCAAGTTGGGTGAGCTGTCACTCTTTACTCCCAACCTTCCCGCATTCTTCGTCATAAATACCCACCTTGCCGTTTCACGGCAGGAACTGCGAAAAGCTGTAAGGGAGGTCAACAGCCCACCTCCACAACCGGAGGACCCTGACTGGGCCCTCGATACCGGACTCGAAGAGGATCCGGACATATTTGTGGAGCTGATAGATAGGACATTCTATCAATTGAGCTGCGAGTACGCCATGGTGGACATCATGGCCGACTATCCTGGGCTACTCCCTGCATGCATGTAAGAAAAAACCGGAGTCCCAACTTCCGAGAAGGATCCCCTTTTATGCACTTCACCTACCGTACACATATGGTGTTTTACAGAGAAGGCCTTTGGGACGCCACGCCGAACCCGTAGTGACTCGCCAACAAGGGGCACCGAAGCCGGGTAGGCCAAAAAGGAAGGCGGTCAGGACTGAGACGCCAGTGCAGAGGTATGATACAAAACCTCGCTCTGTGGTTGTCGCCTTTCTTAAAATATAATGACGTCCATGTTTTCTAGTAGAAAAAACGCTCGCTGGACTATATCCGGAGAGGTTGCCGGTCACGCCTCCACCAGTCGGGCTCTAGGGCCGGACATACAGGTGGAAGCTAACACGGGGCGAACACCGGATGCTCCTCCTATAGAGGATGTGGACAGACTATCCGCTACAAATTCCGAAGTGGAGAGCGCCATGAATCACAGGCTTCGCCGGGCCGTACTCCGTGACGCTTGTTTCTCCCAAGAGGCGTTCGATGCCTTCAACTCAGGAGACACGTACATCCGTGTTGCTCAAAATGGTCTAGCCAGAGCCACGGACCAGTATGTAAGGGATATATGAGTAAGAAAATCTGATGATTATATATATCAGTAGCCCCTGAGACTTGAAACAATTGACACAACTGATTTAAGGATCATTATTTGTGTAGGTTCTTACAGAGAAGAATTCCCAATTGTCTCAAGAGCTAGAAGAGTGCAAAGCCTAGCTATGGGCCGCTGTTGCCGCGTTGAAGGAGTCCAAGAAGGGCCCCTCTGGTAACACTTGATTCCATTGCAAAGAATGACAAGTACCAGATAGTATGCGACATGCATGAAAATCTAACAACAGATGTTGCAGATGACCCCGGAGTGAATACGGAGGCCGTGCCGGTTAATGCGGAACGTGCTGATCGACAGCTAAATGTTGGCGAGTGCGTGCTTACGCGAGTCAGGCAGGAGAAAAATAATCTCCAGGATGCCAATATCCAGCTGGGCGTGGAACTGAAATATGTCCGAGCCCATGTAGGATCGAAAGTATGTCTAGAGGGGGGTGATTAGACTACTTGACCAAATAAAAACTTAACCTTTTCCCAATTTTAGTTCTTGGCAGATTTTAGCTAATTTAGGACAAGTCAAGCAATCATCACATGATTCAAGCAAGCATGCAAAGAGTATATAGGCAGCGGAAAGTAAAGCATGCAACTTGCAAGAATGTAAAGGGAAGGGTTTGGAGAATTCAAACGCAATTGGAGACACGGATGTTTTTCCCGTGGTTCGGATAGGTGGTGCTATCCTACATCCACGTTGATGGAGACTTCAACCCACGAAGGGTAACGGTTGCGCGAGTCCACACAGGGCTCCACCCAAGGGTAACGGTTGCGTGAGTCCACACAGGGCTCCACCCACGAAGGGTCCACTAAGAAGCAACCACCCACAAAGGGTCCACGAAGAAGCAACCTTGTCTATCCCACCATGGCCATCGCCCACACAGGGCTTGCCTCACTAGCGGTAGATCTTCATGAAGTAGGCGATCTCGTTGCCCTTACAAACTCCTTGGTTCAACTCCACAATCTTGTCGGAGGCTCCCAAGTGACACCTAGCCAATCTAGGAGACACCACTCTCCAAGAAGTAACAAATGGTGTGTAGGTAATGAACTCCTTGCTCTTGTGCTTCAAATGATAGTCTCCCCAACACTCAACTCTCTCTCATAGGATTTGGATTTAGTGGAAAGAAGATTTGAGTGGAAAGCAACTTGGGAAGGCTAGAGATCAAGATTCATATGGTAGGAATGGAATATCTTGGTCTCAACACATGAGTAGGTGGTTCTCTCTCAGAACATATGAGTTGGAATGGTGTGTGTGTTCTGATGGCTCTCTCTTCGAATGAAGAGGAGGTGGAGGGGTATATATAGCCTCCACACAAAATCCAACCGTTACACACAGTTTTCCAATCTCGGTGGGACCGAATCAACAGACTCGGTCGGACCGAAAATGTAAACCTAGTGACCGTTAGAGATTTTCGGTGGGACTGACATGCAACTCGGTAGGACCGATATGGTTAGGGTTTGGGCATAACGTAATCTCAGTGAGACCGATTACACAAACTCGGTGAGACCGAATTTGGTAATTAGCTAACCAGAGAGTTGGTCAGGCAAACTCGGTGGGACCGATTTGCTCTTTCGGTGAGACCGAGTGGAACTCGGTGAGACCGAAAAGTTACAAAGGGGAAACACTGAGTTTACATTGCAATCTCGGTGGGACCGATTCGCTCTTTCGGTGAGACCGAAAAGTTATGAAAGGGAAACAGAGAGTTTGCAATCCCATCTCGGTGAGACCGAGATCCTTATCGGTAGAACCGAATTGCTAGGGTTTGGCAGTGCCTAATGGCAAGTGAAACGCGGTGGCGCCGGATAGGAAGAATCGGTAGGACCGAGTTTGACTTAGGGTTTAGGTCATATGTGGATATGGGAAAGTAGTTGAGGGTTTTGGAGCATATCACTAAGCACATGAAGCAAGAGGCTCATTAAGCAACACCTCATCCCTCCTTGATAGTATTGGCTTTTCCTATGGACTCAATGTGATCTTGGATCACTAAAATATAAAATGAAGAGTCTTGAGCTTTTGAGCTTGAGCCAATCCTTTGTCCTTAGCATTTTGAGGGTTCCACTTTCACATCCATGCCATGCCAATCATTGAGCTTTCCTGAAATAATCATCTTGGAATAGCATTATCTCAATGAGCTATATGTTGTTATGAATTACCAAAACCACCTAGGGATAGTTGCACTTTCAATCTCCCCTTTTTGGTAATTGATGACAACATATAGATCAAAGCTTCCACAAATGATAATAAGCATGGAATATATCGTCGCTTTCAGAAGTATGTGATAAGTAAGAGCTCCCCCTAAATTTGTGCATATTTAAAATTTGCTTTGGACTGCAAATGCACAAGGAGTTAGAGTCATGGGTTACTCTTCCATGTCACATACATCTTGGTGGAGCGCTTAAAATGATAAGAATGAAATACATGCACTCATCACCAAGAATAGTGAGTGATAACATAAGATAGATAAGATAATAGCATTAAGCAAGCATTAAGTGTAGCTTATGATCAAACACATGATCATCAATGTCTCACAAGCATAGTATCTCAAGCACTCAAAAGCAAACAAGTTTGAAAAACCACCAAATAAAGCAAGAGAGAAAAGTACACACTCTCTCTCGAAGCCTATGATCTATACATCTTCTCCCCCTTTGGCAACAAGTTACCAAAAAGTTCCTAGAAAATGCATAGCACTAGATCGACGCTCAGGCTTGATCTTCTGGTGGTGGTGGAGTCCGGATCACTCCAAGGACGAAGGCTTCGGTAGATGCTGAAGTAGACGCTGGAGTTGGAGCTGAAGTAGATGCTGGAGCTGGTGGAACTGAGGCTGTGGCTGGTGCTGAGGTGGTGGCTCTGGTGTCAGCAACTGGCACGGCAGATGACCTCGGGCCTCGTGGCACTCTGACAAAGGCATGAGTGGTAGTCCTGCCTCTCCTCTCCTACATGTCCTCCTGGAGCTGCTCCACTGCAGACTGAACTTCCGTTACTTTGACATCCAAGTCATAGAACTTCTGTTCCATGATTCTCTCTAGGCTCTGCTGATTTTGAGTGAGGGTGGCCAGACTTTGCTCAATCCTCAGCGTGGATGCAATAAAGTAACCAAGCTGCTCTTGTTTAGTCTTCAAGAAGTATTCAGATGCCTCCTCTTGAGTTGGCATCTTGGCAGCTTTCTCCTTCCTCGCCTTCTCCTTCTTTGCATAAGCTTGTGCAGACGATGGCTCGTTCTCAGTCATGACAACTTGATTGTCCTAAAAATCTAGACGGATGGGCAAATGTTCCTTGTCCAATAAATATATGCCCGTGCCCATCTTGGAGTGATGAGCTCCTGAATTTGAGGGGCATATCCGCAACTCCTCTTCTGATCTGCTGCAGTCCTCTTGATTGTTTCCACTATGAGGCTCATCACCTTGAACTTCTGAGGCACATCAAACACATGTAGCAAGTTGATAGCATGGCCTCTGATCATCTTGTGATCTCCAGACTTGGGCAGTAAGGTGTGCCTTAGTATCCAATTGATCGTAGGCAGACCTGACAGAAGATAATGCACTGAGCCAAACTTGAAAGTATCAAGTGCTTCATTTGGGATCTCCTTGTACATGTTGGACATTGAGTTGTGGTCCATCTTCTTCTTGGCATATATGTCCATGTCGTCATCATGCTCCTCTGGGGCATTAATTAACTTTGCCCATTCCTCAACAGTGGATTGGTACCTCGTACCCTCAGACATCCATGTGATCCTCCCTTCTGGATAAAAATGTGTCGTGGAGTAGAACTGCATTATAAGCTCCTCATTCCACTTTGTGAGCTTCTGCCCAACAAAGTCAGCTACTCCACAAGCTATGAAGCTGTCTTGCACTCCAGGATAGTGCTCTTCGTTGTCCTTGATATATTGCCAATCAACCCATCGCATATCACAGACAATGGGCTTCTTATCTAGCAGCACTGTCTCATAAAAATCCTGCTGCTCCTTGGTGTGAAATCTGTAGTCCACGGTAGTCCTTCTCCTTGAAGCATACGGGTCTGCTTCTCTCCACTTCCTCAGCCCTGAATCTCTCCTGAGCTTCATATCCTCAGCCACAGGATGAGCATCGTTGTGGTCTGGGATCTTGGGCTTTAGCTTTCTCAGGACATTCTCTTCCTCTTCTTCTGCAACAGTCTCAGGCACTGGGGCCTTGTTCTTCTCAGCTGCAGGAATGCTCCTTGTATTCCTCTTTGGTTTTGGCTTGGAGGCAGCTTTGGGCTTAGATGCAGTAGCCCCTGACCTTATGGCATCACCCATCAGCTTGGGTGCCTTGGGTGCTGGTGCAGCTACCTCTTCTTCCTCTTCCTCTTCCTCTTCCATGATGGAAGCTTTTCCTAGCACTCTGGCTACGGTCTTCTTGACCCTTTCCTTCCTCTTCTTGCGTTCTGCAGCAACTGGCTCTTGGGGAGTGGGCTTCTCAGTTAAGGCTCTTGCCTTTGACATGGGCTGCCTGCTTGCTGGCCTTTTGATTTTCAGCCCTTGCTTTGTGCCTTGAGCTGGCTCAACTCTCTTGGAAGTGGCCTCTTCCTCTGCCACATAGTCCTCATCTTCGGAATCTGAAGTCCTCTTCTTCCTCTGTCTCGTGGCAGCCTTTGGCAAGTTGCTAGGGGTGCTCCTGCTGCCCTCATCTGAAGAACTTGAGGGACTAGTGCCCTCACTCATGTGCATCTGCTGCTCTGACATGTTTTGGCTATCACTTTGATCAGACATGCTGCAAACTGACTGCTGACCCTGTGAACAGATTATAGATGAGGTAGAAAGGATGAGCATCACAAAATACAGAGATTTTTGCAAAAGAATGATCCAAAAACTTAGTTTTAGTTTCCCACCGAAATCATCTCGGATCTACCGATTTTCAAACTCGATGATACCGAAGCAGTTTTGGAACCTAAACTAGTGAACTCGGTAGGACCGAGTCACAGTTCGGTGGCACCGAGACTGCTAGGGTTTCACAGAGTTCCAAAATCGGTCACACCGATAAGTAATTCTCGGTCAGACCGAGTCTCACTTGTGCAATGGCATAAGCCAAATCGGTGGGACCGAGTTTTTCAACTCGGTGGGTCCGAGATGGTTTCGGCGGAGACCTAAACCTAGAATTTTCGAATCAAACCTAATCTATGAGCGTTTTGACTGGATAGGAGTGTTTCAATCGTGGCAAGAATCATGAAGATCACAATGTGCTAGGAATCAGATTGGAGAATAGCACAAAGATCAAGTCCATACCCTAGTTCGGCGGGGACTTGCTACGGCGGCAACGGCGGGGCAGAATTCCCGTTGACGGCGACGGAGACCAGCGACTGGAGGCGGCTGGCGGCGAGAAGACGATCCGGAGACCACGAGGGCAGAGCAGGTTATCGCGCGGGCGAAGAGGTTCAGAGAAATTTCCAAAATTTTGCCCTTGACTATATATAGCCCGACCCTGTCGGTGTGACCGAGTGGAACAACTCGGTGGCACCTAGATTCATAACTGCAAGCAGTTACTGAAACTCGGTGTGACCGAAAGGTTCAAATCGGTTGCACCGAGATCGAAAACCTAGATCAACATAATGATCTCGGTAGGACCGAAAGTGGAGTATCGGTCAGACCGAGAATCATAAAGAGGTTTTGGAAGTTTAAGTCTATGACGAATCGGGGACTCCGAGCGCTCCTCACACAGAGTGGTTCGAATCTGACTTGATCAAATTTTGTGATGTAGCATGAATAGAGTTTGAAATGAGAAAAGCATAGATAGCTAGAGGAGGTCCTTAGGCATTCTTGTCCATCCACTTGGCAAAAAGAAATAAAGCCGAACAATCAAAACAAATAAGTGGATGTCCTCGAATGAGTAAAATATGCATCCAACATGCTCACACAATAAGATGGCAAATGAAATATGTGACAAGGCATGCACAACCAATTCTAGCATCTATCAAGCAATTTGCGATGACTAGGTCATCTATATATGAGTATATTGACTTAGGAGTCAAGTGAGAACACTTGATCATAGGTCATACTCATCGTTTAAGCTCAAGTGGGGTTACCACTTTTACATAAAGCATTGTTGTGTTCACATCTTTAGAGTTGCTTTAGCTCAAGTCTTAGAGTAAAGCTCCCCCTAGATGTGATATCCCCCCTAAGAGGGATGAACTAACCTTGGGTTTTGTCGATGATGACTTCATGTAGATATTGAAGATGTGGATGCTCAATGTTGATGTAGATCTCTTGGAGCTATCCATTTGAGTGAATTGCACTTTCAATACCTACATGGGTTAGTCCCACAAGGAACAAACAAGGATATCCATAGACATAGAGTGATGCACATACAAGATGATGTCCATGAAAACTTTTGGGTTACCTTGTCCCTTGTCTTACCAACAAGAGGGTTTGTGACTCCTTGAACTAGTGCAAGATGTGGAAGTTGATTGCACTTGTTCTTGCCAAAATGATAAGAGTGAAGTATGTTGGCGGAGTCACCCTCGAGAACTCTCTAGTTCTTCTTCTTTTGGATCCACACCATCTTGATGGGAATCCTTGGAGTTGTAGTCGTACTTGATGAAGTGGAACTTGAAGTAGTCTTGGGAATCCACTTGACTAAGGTCTTTGGAGTTTCTTCAAATGCATCAATTTCCTCTTGAAGCTTGTCCTTGCCTTTTTGCTTGTAGTCTTGTGGTGGAAGATCATCTTGAGCTTGTGTCCCCTTGAAAGAAGTATCATACTTCTCTTGTTGAGGAATAAACTTTGTCTTGGGGTATTGATCTTCTTCCCACTCAAATCCATTGGCATTGAACTTTTGTTCAAAACCAACACCTTGATTCTTCCGGTGCATTCCTTGCTTGCGCACAATTTCCTCGAATTGCTTACTCCCGGCAAGGCTTTTGTACACTCCTTTCTCTATAATTCCCTTCAATAAACTATTTTCTTGCTCAAGTGTAACTTGGCTAAGAGAATCATTAGTGGAATCAAGAGAACTACTAGAAGCAACAATATTGGATTTAACATGATCATTGTCACTGCTAGAGGAAGAATCTTTCTTGTTACTAGACTTGACTTGAGGCATGTAAGTGGATAAGAGTAAACGCTTGGCAATGTAAGAAGAACTTTTCTTGCGGAGATCATCATTGATTGCTTTTAAGAACTCATGCTCTTGCTCAAGATTGAGCTTCTCAAGGCGTAATTTCTCATGAGCTCTTAAAAGTTCTCGATGATCTTCGAAGATGGTTTCATGAGCTAACTTAAGAGTGTTTAGTTCTTTAGTTAGGGCCTCAATCTTCTCCTTATCATTGTCATTCGTTTTATCTTGATTAGCATGTTTAATTGACATTTCATCATAGTATTCATCACTAGAGTTGTCAATAAGCAAATCATCACCTAACAAGTCATCTTCATCACTATTGAAATCAACATACTCGGGGTGTGTTACCTTAGGACCTTTGGCCATGAAGCATCTTCTAATTCCTTCATTTGGTGAGTCAAATATGTCGTAGGAGTTGGTTGACACAAGTGCTAGATCGGCAACACCTTCATCTTGAGTATCTTCGGAGTCGGAGTGATAACTTCTTTCGGAGTGGCTGTCGGAGTCGGAGCTGGATACCCATTCACCAACATGAGCTTGATGTCTTCGTCTTGTATAGCTCCTTGATGATTTTTCCTTCCTTTCCGAATCCTTGCTTCTCTGTGAGTATCTTCGTTCATAACGATCATTTCTACTCCTTCTCTCTCTCTTGGTGGTGATCCTTTGCTTCTTCTTTTTGGAGAATCTTCTCTTCTCTTGTAGGGAGCCGTACACTCATTGGAATAGTGTCCGGGTCTTCCACAATTGTAGCAGTTCCGCTCTCGACTAGAAGATCTTTTGTCATTGTAGGACGTTGACTTGAAGCTTCTATCTTTGCTTCTACTCTTGTAGAACTTGTTGAAGTTCTTCACCATTAAGCTCAATTCTTCATTGAAGTCTTGTTTCTCACTTGATGATGTAGGGGCTTCACATGAGGCTTTATAGGCACGACTTGATTTGTTGTGAAGTTCCTCTTTATCCTTAAGTGACATATCATGAGCAACAATTCTTCCAATCACCTCCGTTGGCTTGAGATCTTTGTAATTGGGCATCATTTGGATCAATGTGCACACGGTATCATATTTTCCATCCAAGGCTCTTAGAATCTTCTGATGATGAATCTATCGGTCATCTCTTCACTTCCTAAGCCGGCAATCTCATTTGTGATGAGAGCAAGCCTAGAGTACATTTCAGCGACACCTTCACCATCCTTCATCTTGAACTTGTCAAGTTGGCTTTGAAGCACATCCAACTTGGATTCCTTGACGGAGTTGGTACCTTCGTGCATATCAATCAAAGTGTCCCAAATTTCCTTTGCATTCTCAAGACGGCTGATTTTGTTGAATTCTTCGGGGCACAATCCATTGAAGAGAATATCACAAGCTTGAGCATTGTATTGCAACATCTTCAACTCATCCGCGGTAGCTTCACGGTTTGGTTCTCTCCCATCAAAGAAGTCACCTTGCAAACCAACACACACAATAGCCCAAACGGCGGGGTTATGTCCAAGAATATGCATTTTCATTTTATGCTTCCAACTAGCAAAATTAGTACCATCAAAGTAAGGACCTCTACGGTGATAATTTCCCTCGCTAGACGCCATACTCTCCTAGGTTGTGAAACCAAGGCTATGACCACCAAAATCTATGGAGATCAAAGCAAATGGAGACCAAAGCTCTGATACCACTTGTAGGATCGAAAGTATGTCTAGAGGGGGGTGATTAGACTACTTGACCAAATAAAAACTTAACCTTTTCCCAATTTTAGTTCTTGGCAGATTTTTGCTAATTTAGGACAAGTCAAGCAATCATCACATGATTCAAGCAAGCATGCAAAGAGTATATAGGCAGCGGAAAGTAAAGCATGCAACTTGCAAGAATGTAAAGGGAAGGGTTTGGAGAATTCAAACACAATTGGAGACACGGATGTTTTTCCCGTGGCTCGGATAGGTGGTGCTATCCTACATCCACGTTGATGGAGACTTCAACCCACGAAGGGTAACGGTTGCGCGAGTCCACACAGGGCTCCACCCAAGGGTAACGGTTGCGTGAGTCCACACAGGGCTCCACCCACGAAGGGTCCACGAAGAAGCAACCACCCACAAGGGTCCACGAAGAAGCAACCTTGTCTATCCCACCATGGCCATCGCCCACACAGGACTTGCCTCACTAGCGGTAGATCTTCATGAAGTAGGCGATCTCCTTGCCCTTACAAACTCCTTGGTTCAACTCCACAATCTTGTCGGAGGCTCCCAAGTGACACCTAGCCAATCTAGGAGACACCACTCTCCAAGAAGTAACAAATGGTGTGTAGGTAATGAACTCCTTGCTCTTGTGCTTCAAATGATAGTCTCCCCAACACTCAACTCTCTCTCATAGGATTTGGATTTAGTGGAAAGAAGATTTGAGTGGAAAGCAACTTGGGAAGGCTAGAGATCAAGATTCATATGGTAGGAATGGAATATCTTGGTCTCAACACATGAGTAGGTGGTTCTCTCTCAGAACATATGAGTTGGAATGGTGTGTGTGTTCTGATGGCTCTCTCTTCGAATGAAGAGGAGGTGGAGGGGTATATATAGCCTCCACACAAAATCCAACCGTTACACACAGTTTTCCAATCTCGGTGGGACCGAATCAACAGACTCGGTCGGACCGAAAATGTAAACCTAGTGACCGTTAGAGATTTTCGGTGGGACTGACATGCAACTCGGTAGGACCGATATGGTTAGGGTTTGGGCATAACGTAATCTCAGTGAGACCGATTACACAAACTCGGTGAGACCGAATTTGGTAATTAGCTAACCAGAGAGTTTGTCAGGCAAAATCGGTGGGACCGATTTGCTCTTTCGGTGAGACCGAGTGGAACTCGGTGAGACCGAAAAGTTACAAAGGGGAAACACTAAGTTTACATTGCAATCTCGGTGGGACCGATTTGCTCTTTCGGTGAGACCGAAAAGTTACGAAAGGGAAATAGAGAGTTTGCAATCCCATCTCAGTGAGACCGAGATCCTTATCGGTAGAACCGAATTGCTAGGGTTTGGCAGTGGCTAATGACAAGTGAAACTCGGTGGCGCCGGATAGGAAGAATCGGTAGGACCGAGTTTGGCTTAGGGTTTAGGTCATTTGTGGATATGGGAAAGTAGTTGAGGGTTTTGGAGCATATCACTAAGCACATGAAGCAAGAGGCTCATTAAGCAACACCTCATCCCTCCTTGATAGTATTGGCTTTTCCTATGGACTCAATGTGATCTTGGATCACTAAAATATAAAATGAAGAGTCTTGAGCTTTTGAGCTTGATCCAATCCTTTGTCCTTAGCATTTTGAGGGTTCCACTTTCACATCCATGCCATGCCAATCATTGAGCTTTCCTGAAATAATCATCTTGGAATAGCATTAGCTCAATGAGCTATATGTTGTTATGAATTACCAAAACCACCTAGGGATAGTTGCACTTTCAGCCCAGCTTGCAGACTCCATGAAGGAGAATAAGCGGCTTCGACGCGGCAATTTCAGTAAGTGCTTGAATGAACTTTGGAAGGAGTTCGGCGAAGAAGCTGGCTAACAGAGTTATGTCTGCAGGTTTGCTGACGGGTCGTCTCGCGGAGGAGATGCCCGGGTCTGCAGGTGATCTTCTACCAGAGCTCTCACAACTGCACGAACAAGTTCGGCAGGTGATGCAGGGTATTGCCCAAGCCTTGTGGCCATCCGCGTCCCCGCTAGGAGGCATGGGGGAGCTTATAGAGAAGCTCAAGGGAGCACGGCGGTGCTTCCGATTATGGAAGATATCGGCCTGCCGACAAGGTGCAAGGGAAGCCTGGGCTATGGTGAAGACGCGATATACCAAAGCTGACCCAAACCACATGGCCGAGGTCGGACCTGTGGGGCCCGATGGGAAAGAGATCCCCGCCAGTTTGGCGTATGACCAAGTAGAATTAGCCGCAAAGTATTCCCAACAGGATTGTAGGCTAGACAGCCTGTTGGATGGTATAGAAGAAGAATTTAACCAGTATTATTGACTGTGTACTTCAAGTGACATATATAATGTCCCTAGCCGGATTGTAAATCATTTTTCATGGCGGACCTTTTTGCTTCGACCTCTGGACCCGATAGTCCGGAGTGTATACGAATACCCGCTCGGTTATGTAAAAACCAGGGTATGCATGGAAACCAGGCGTAGGGGTCATAAGTGCTTGAACAGACAAGTACCCGACTAGCTATGTTATATTACATGGATAGTAAGAAACATCTTCCAGGGAGAATAGTTCCGTTAAGGGTTCCTTTCCCTGGGTACGCATGCCCTAATGTGCATGTCCGAACTACGAAAAGAGACGCAGGCTATAAACATCTGGGGGCATGTGTCAGATTAAATAAAAGTCATCTTTTGTTCACCGACCGAATATTCCCTTAAGAATGCTAGCTTTCGGCTTCACCCAGTCTGAGGTACACATCCGGCTGACCCGACAGTAACAATCGCAGAGGTGCTCCCCTTATGCCCTAGCTGAATTAACGGGAGCGTAGGGCATAAATAGAAGAGCCAGGCAACCCAGCTTGGCCAAAACTTAAGTCATATGGATGCATATAATGGCGAAAAAGGTACATGTGGAAGAATAACACATGTGCGGGGCATAAAGGCTAGAAAAATAGTTATATTAAGCTTCTGTATAAGAAGCCCGAGGTATAATGAGCGCAGTTAGCGCATGAAGATTGTGTAACCAAGACACAGTTTAGCCTTTTAAGGCCTTGAGGAGAATAAAAAGAGAGAAAGAGAGAAAACACAGAAAATTGATATGCAAAAAATTGACGGAGGTAAGGAGACGAACATAGAGTCCGGCACTAGGCGTAGAATCTTCGGAGTCTAGCTGTGTTCCATTGGTTTGGCTCGAGTCGATTGTCCGATGCATCCTGCAGACGGTACGCTCCACCGGTCAGAACCTGGTCAATAATGAAGGGACCTTCCCATTTGGGCTTGAGCTTGTTCTTTTTCTTCTCCGGCAGGCGTAGAACTAGTTCGCCAATGTTATAGGTTTTGGCCCGTACTTCTCTACTTTGATACCTTCGAGCCTGTTGCTAATAGAATGCAGAACGGGATTTTGCCACATCGCGCTCCTCCTCTTGGGTGTCCAAACTGTCCTGCCAATCGAGCTCGGCCTTTTTTTCTTTGTACATGCGCACTCGAGGTGAGTCATGAATTATGTTGCAAGGCAGAACCACCTCTGCCCGTACACCATAAAAAACGGTGTGTATCCGGTAATGCGATTCGGCGTGGCCAGCAGCCCCCATAGTACGGAGTCGAGCTCCTCTACCCAGTGCGTGTTTGATTCCTTTAAGGACCGCACTAATCTGGGTTTGATGCCGCTCATGATAAGACCATTTGCTCGCTCGACTTGACCGTTAGTTGGCGGGTGATACAGAAGCATAATCGAGCTTGATGCCCATGTTGCTGCACCAAAGTTTTACCTCGTCGGCTGTAAATTTTGTGCCGTTGTCAGTGATGATGCTGTCGGGTATGCCATAAGGGTGTACAACCCCAGATATGAAGTCTATCACCGGTCCGGATTCATCCGTTTTGACAGGTTTGGCTTCTATCAATTTGGTGAATTTATCCACCATGACCAGTAAGTATTTTTTCTTATGGGTTCCCCTTTAAGGGGTCCGACCATATCAAGCCCCCAGACCGCAAAGAGCCAAGTAATGGGGATTGTTTGGAGAGAGGTAGGCGGCATATGGCTTTGGTTTGCAAAAAGCTGGCAACCGACGCAATGTTGGACCAGATGCTGTGCATCTTCTCGGGCCGTCGGCCAATAGAAACCTGTACGGAAGGCCTTGCTCACAAGGGCCCAGGCTGCGGCGTGATGGCCGCCGAGTCCAGCACAGATTTCTGCCAAAAGCTTCATCGATCGTACAAATCGGGGGCGTCACAGTTCGTGCCGTTGTCAGTGATGGCCGCGTAGAATCTTGATCGTACACGTTTGCGTGTATGATTAGTGTACGGTTAAATCGGGGGCGTCACAGTAGCGTCGATAGTTTGATCGATGCGAGGGAGGGGGAATGGATCCTTTGGGCAAGCCTTATTAAGGTCGTTGAAGTCGATGCATAGGCGCCAGGATTTGTCCTTCTTTGGTACCATCACCAGGTTTGCTAGCCAGTCCGGATGCTTTATTTCTCTAATGAATCCCGCCTCCAGTAACTTGGCTAGCTCTTCTCCCATGGCTTGTCGCTTAGGTTCGGAGAAACGCCGAAGAGTCTGCTTGACCGGCTTGAATCCCTTTAGAATGTTAAGGCTATGCTCGGCGAGCCTGCGTGGGATTCCTGGCATGTCTGAAGGATGCCAGGTGAATATGTCCCAATTCTCGCGCAGGAACTCCCGTAGTGTGGCATCTACAGTGGGGTTTAACTGTGCCCCGAGGGATGCTGTTTTTCTAGGGTCAGTTGGATGGACTTGGAATTTGACTATTTCATCCGCTGGTTTAAAAGAAGTGGACTTGGATCTTTTTTCTAGTATCACGTTGTCCCTGTCCACTGTGGAGCGCAGTCCGGTTAATTCCTCCGCCACAAGGGCTTTAGATAATGCCTCGAGGGCCAGGGCGGCTGTTTTGTTCTCGGTGCGGAGTGCTATGTCCGGATCACTAGCTTGAGTTATGATTCCATTGGGCCTGGGAATTTTGAGCTTCATGTACCCGTAATGGGGTATGGCTTGGAAGATCATGAATGCCTCCTGCCCTAGAAGGGCGTGGTATCCGCTACTGAACGAGGCCACTTGGAATGTAATTTCTTCGGACCTGTAATTCTCCAGAGTGCTGAATACCACATCTAGTGTGATTTTCCCAGCGCAACGTGCCTCCCGACTAGGGATGATTCCTCGTAAGGTCGTGCTGCTTTGCTCAATACAGTTTCTGTCTATTTCCATTTTTTGAAGAGTCTCCTCATAAATGAGTCCACTGCGCCGTCCATGAGCACTTTAGTGAGCTGAAAGCCGTCCACAATTGGACTGAGGACCAAGGTGGCTGGTGCTCGGGCTGTTCGGAATTTAGATTTGTCACTGGCATTGAAGGTGATAGCCGTGTCGCTCCATGGATTTATTGCTGCCATGTGGCAGACTTCGGCAAGGTTGCGGAGTGCTCGCTTACGCCTATTATTTGAGGCAAAGGTCTCGAAGACTGTCATTACTGTATTGTTATCCACGGGAAGGTGCTCTGAGGTGTTTTGGATGAGGAGATCCTCATCGCTCTTGGCCACCTGCCGGAGTACCCAACACGCTCTAATGTGTTGGTATGGGCTGTACTATGAATTTTGCAGGGCCCGTTAAGCCATCCCTCCAATACGGTTCCACGCCCTGTAGTGGGCTTTTGCTTCTTTGTAATTGAGTCGAGCGACTTATGAGAGTGCACTCTTTTAGTTCGGACTGGGGGTTTTGTCAAAGCCGGATTATCCCAAAATTTTGTTTGGGTTTTCCAGGCGCTTTCCATCACACAGTACTTCCGTACTATGGCCGCCAAGTCAGCGAAGTGTGCTATGTCACGGCGACTTATGGCGTTGACGATTCCCTTGTCCGTGCAATTGTTGCAAAAGAACAAAATTGCGTCTTTCTCGCGACAGTCCTTGACCTTGTTCATTACAAGGAGGAATCTGGCCCAATAGTGATGTACAATCTCTTGGGGCTCTTGCCTAATGTGGGAAAGATCTTTTGTATCTGGGTGGGTGGGTGGATTTAAGTCCAGACATTGACCCAATCTGAGACCCCGGGGCGGGGGAGTTTCCGATCTTGGAAGTTCGGGCTCCGGGATGTTGCCCCGCAGGTTCGGCATGCAGCCTGATTCTAGGTTCAGGGTTAGGGCAATGTCCTCCCGTGGGCGGGTATCCGGCACGGAGAGCTCGGGAATCCGGACATAGTTCGTCCTCAGGATAGAGGGAGAATCGCCGCATTGCTCCTCCACCACCGCTATCTGATGGGTGACCGGTGGAGAGTTAATCTCCCTTTGGCCGGGTTTAAGCCCAATCCGATCGTAGTCCGTAGCGACCCCCAGAGCGGCGATGCGATCCAAGAGCTCGTTAAAAGAGGAGAGATCCATTGGATCCATCTGCTCAGTGAATTTCGAGCCGATGTGGAGGCTATTTTTGATGACCCGAGAAGTCATCGCCGGCGCAGCGGCCGAGCGGGCGGTCATGACAAAGCCGCCTAGTCAGAAAGTTTGGCCTACAGCCAGGGCTCCCCCAGAGGTGATGTTGTCCTTGACAACGAGACGAGCCATCCCTTCTTATGATGACGACACAGTGGAACTCTCAATGAAAGCACCAATGTCGGTGTCAAAACCGGCAGATCTCGGGTAGGGGGTCCCGAACTGTGCGTCTAAGGCGGATGGTAAAAGGAGGCAGGGGACACGATGTTTACCCAGGTTCGGGCCCTCTTAATGGAGGTAATACCCTACGTCCTGCTTGATTGATCTTGATGATATGAGTATTACAAGAGTTGATCTACCACGAGATCGTAGAGGCTGAACCCTAGAAGCTAGCCTATGGTATGATTGTCTGTTGTCCTACGGACTAAACCCTCCAGTTTATATAGACATCGGAGGGGGCTAGGGTTACACAAAGTCGGTTACAAGGAAGGAGATCTACACATCTGTATCGCCAAGCTTGCCTTCCACGCCAAGGAGAGTCCCATCCGGACACGGGACGAAGTCTTCAATCTTGTATCTTCATAGTACAACAGTCCGACCAAAGGATATAGTCCGTCTGTCCGGAGACCATCTAATCCAGGACTCCCTCAACACACAAGTCACTCGTACCTACACAAACAAATAAGAACCTCACAACCAATGCAATAAATGGGTTGTCAATCCCTTCACGGTCACTTACGAGAGTGAGATCTGATAGAGATAATAAGATAAATATTTTTGTATTTTTATTATATAGATTGAAAGTAAAGATTGCAAAGTAAAATAGATTGGAAACTTATATGATAAAAGATAGACCCGAGGGCCATAGGTTCCCCTAGTTGCTTCTCTCAAGATAGCATAAGTATTACAGTGGGTTAACAAATTACTGTCGAGAAATTGATAGAAAAGTGCATAATTATGAGAATATCTAGGCATGATCATGTATATAGGCATCACGCCCGCGATAAGTAGACCAAAACGATTCTGCATCTACTACTATTACTCCACACATCGACCGCTATCCAGCATGCATCTAGAGTATTAAGCTCATAAGAATAGAGTAACGCATTAGGCAAGATGACATGATGTAGAGGGATAAACTCAAGCAATATGATATAAACCCCATCTTTCTATCCTCGATGGCAACAATACAATACGTGCCTTGCTGCCCCGGCTGTCACTGGGAAAGGACACCGCAAGATTGAACCCAAAGCTAAGCACTACTCCCATTGCAAGAAAGATCAATATAGTAGGCCAAACCAAACTGATAATTCGAAGAGACTTGCAAAGATAACCAATCATACATAAAAGATTTTAGAGAATAATCAAATATTGTTCATAGATAAACTTGGTTATAAATCCACAATTCATCGGATCTCGATAAACACACCACAAAAAGAATTACATCGAATAGATCTCCAAGAAGATCGAGGAGAACTTTGTATTGAGATCCAAAGAGAGAGAAGAAGCCTTATAGCTAATAACTATGGACCCGAAGGTCTGTGGTAAACTACTCACACATCATCGGAGAGGCTATTGTGTTGATGTAGAAGCCCTACGTGATCGATTCCCCCTCCAGCGGAGCTCCAAAAAAGGCCCCAAGATGGGATCTCTTGGGTACAGAAGGTTGCGGCAGTGGAAATAGGGTTTCGTGGTGCTCCTGTATGTTTTTGGGGTATATGGATATATATAGGAGGAAGAAGTAGGTCGGTTGAGCTGCGAGGGGCCCATGAAGGTGGGGGCGCGCCTAGGGGGGTGGGCGCACCTCCCTGCCTCATGGCCACCTTGCTTCTTTCTTGACATCTACTCCAAGTCCCCTGGATTCATGGGGTGGAGTAGTTCCAAAAATAACTCTCCCGAAGGTTTCATTCCGTTTGGATTCCGTTTGATATTCCTTTTCTGTGAAACACTAAAATAGGCAAAAAACAGCAATTTGCATTGGGCCTTGGGTTAGTAGGTTTGTCGCAAAAATAATATAGAAGTGTATAAATAAAGCCCATTAAACATCCAAAATAGATCATATAATAGCATGGAACAATCGAAAATTATAGATATGTTGGAGACGTATCAAGAGGGCGCGCCAGTGCTCTAGTGGCGGCTACGTGGGCTTCTGCTCGACAGCGTGTCCCCCCTCCTCCGGAGCTCATGGCGGCAAATCTTGCTGTGAGAGGAAGAGGGAGGGTGCGAGTCCGAGTCCTCCATGGCGCTCGGGGAAGAGGAGGATAGGGCGGCACATCGTCACGCTTCCGCCAGCGGCCCTTCCCCCAATGGAGGGCCACGTCGAAGACCAGCCCTGCGAGTTCTTCATCAGGCTATACAAGCCGGTGTGTGGTCACCTCTGCCTCCCCACCCCGTTTTCTTGGGTAATGGAGCTTCACCCGCCGCAGGCCTTGAGGCTGCATATAAGGGGTTGCGGGAATGGCGGCATGCGGGTCAACGTCGACTTCCCCGCCCCTCATTTCATGTATCTCCGCCGTGGGTGTAAGACCTTTGCTCGCGACCATAGCCTGTCGGAGGGGCTTGTTCTCCATTTAAAATGAATGGAGAATGGCCTGCTCTTCGTCAAGATCTTCAGGAACTTGGGAACTCACTTAAGGTGCTGCGCAGAAAGCTCCACCGACAATGAAACTTCCTCCTTGGGCGACAGTGACGAGGAGGACAGCGACAACAACGACGAGGGCTGCAAGCGGGAGGACGCCGATTCCGACTCTGACTGACCGTAGGCGGCGGCACCTTCATCTACATCGCCCTCCTCCCTCGGCCACGTGCCTTGCCGAGGGTCATCCCCGCCACGCTCTCCATCGGCGCGTTCCCCGTCGCCCCTTCTTTGCCTTCACCTGCCGCACCTAGGAGGAAAGGGGCAAGAACGAAGATCACGGGGCACTTATATTTCTTTTTGAGCTTGTAGGCACTTGCCAAATATTAATTTCTAAGTAATGTAATCTCTCGAGCCCATGCTTGTGTCCTGTAACATTCGTACTTGTATCAGCATGTCAATGAAAAAGACCAGCCTTGACGGGAACCCGTGCATGTATACGTTCGTGTAGAGGTGAAATGCTTCCTTAACGCAAATAAACGAGTCCTCCCGGCAATCCGTCCTGCCGGTGCCCTCTGTGCCTGCAGGAGAATCACATCTACCGGGTTACAGACAAAGGGTCCAGCCCCTCGTCAATCTCCTTTTAGCAAGGGCTACTACGACCATCTCGACCGAAGCAGCGTTCGGGCTGGGGATGGGAGTACCCAAGTTTTTTTAAAGAGAGTGGCGAGGTTTTCTAATGCACAAGTCACAGTTACAAACATGAATGGGCAAGAGGTAAACTTTATCTGTTTGGTTTGCCAGGGATCGTCGTGCCAAGCAGTCTTCTCAACTTCTTGCCGGAGCCGGGTCCTTGGCAGGTGATACGTCTTCGTCGTATCTACTTTTCCAAACACTTTTGCCCTTGTTTTGGACTCTAACTTGTATGATTTGAATGGAACTAACCCGGACTGACATTGTTTTCAGTAGAATTGCCATGGTGTTGTTTTATGTGCAGAAAACAAATATTCTCAGAATGACCCGAAACTCCACGGAACATCTTAGAAGAAACAATAAAAAAATCCTCGCCAAAGATGAAGACCAGGGGGCCCACACCCTTCTCACGAGGGTGGGGGCGCGTCCCCCCCTAGGGCGCGCCCCCTACTCGTGGGCCCCCTGGAAACCCTCCGACGCCAACTCCAACTCTATATATTTGCTTTCGGAGAGAAAAAAATGAGAGAGAAGAAATCATCACATTTTACGATACGGAGGCGCCACCAAGCCCTAAAACCTCTCGGGAGGGCTGATCTGGAGTCCGTTCGGGGCTCCGGAGAGGGGGATTCATCGCCGTCGTCGTCATCAACCATCCTCCATCACCAATTTCATGATGCTCACCGCCGTGCGTGAGTAATTCCATCATAGGCTTGCTGGACAGTGATGGGTTGGATGAGATTTATCATGTAATAGAGTTAGTTTTGTTAGGGTTTGATCCCTAGTATCCATTATGTTCTGAGATTGATGTTGCTATGACTTTGCTATGCTTAATGCTTGTCACTTGGGCCTGAGTGCCATGATTTCAGTTCTGAACCTATTATGTTTTCATGAATATACGCGAGTTCTTGATCCTATCTTGCAAGTCTATAGTCACATACTATGTGTTATGATCCAACAACCCCGAAGTGAAAATAATCGGGACCACTCCCGGTGATGACCATAGTTTGAGGAGTTCATGTATTCACTATGTGCTAATGCTTTGTTCCGGTTCTCTATTAAAAGGAGGCCTTAATATCCCTTAGTTTCCAATAGGACCCCGCTGCCATGGGAGGGTAGGACAAAAGATGTGATGCAAGTTCTTTTCCATAAGCACGTATGACTATATACGGAATACATGCCTACATTACATTGATGAATTGGAGCTAGTTCTGTGTCACCCTATGTTATGACTGTTACATGATGAACCTCATCCGGCATAATTATCCATCACTGATCCGGTGCCTACGAGTTTTCCATATACTGGTTCTCACTTATTTACTTTCCTGCTGCTATTGTTACAATCACTACAAAATACCAAAAACATTACTTTTGCTGTCTTTACTTTTGTTGCTGCTACCACCACTATCATATTACTTTGCTACTAAACACTTTGCTGCAGATACTAAGTTTCCAGGTGTGGTTGAATTGACAACTCAGCTGCTAATACTTGAGAATATTATTTGGCTCCCCTTGTGTCAAATCAATAAATTTGGGTTGAATACTCTACCCTCGAAAGCTGTTGCGATCCCCTATACTTGTGGGTTATCAAGACTAATTTCTGGCGCCGTTGCCGGGGAGCATAGCTCTATTCTTTGAGTCACTTGGGATTTATATCTGCTGGACACTATGAAGAACTTGAGAGATCCAAAAACCAAGATCTATCCCTCAACTACGAGGGAAGGTAAGGAACTGCCATCTAGCTCTGCGCTTGATTCACCTTCTATTATGAGTAAGTTTGCGACACCTACATCTGCTTCTGCTATTCGTTCTGATATGTCGCATGTTATTGATGAGGCCACTTCTGCTATGCATGATACTTATGATGAAACTGCTTCTTTGCCTGATACTACTGTGCCCCTTAGTGAATTTCTTGATGAACAAATTGCTAGGGCTAGAGAAAAAGAAATTATTGAATCTGAATACGATGATGATAGTGATGATGAAAATATGCCTGTTATTCCCGAGGGCTATCTTTTTGATATGGAATCTTCTGCCGCTATTTTATCTTGCAAAGATAGATATGAGCTTAAGAGGTTATTAATTAAATGGAACAAAGAATCACTTAGAGATAAAATGAGGCCCGACCCTGCTTTTGCTACTTCACCTATATGTGTTCCTGATAAGGATTATGAATTCTCTGTTGATCCTGATATAATTACTTTGGTTGAATCTGATCCATTTTATGGCTATGAATCTGAAACTGTTGTGGCACATCTTACTAAGTTAAATGATATAGCTGCCCTGTTCACTAATGATGAGAGATCGCGTTACTTTTATATACTCAAAATATTTCCGTTCTCATTAAAGGGTGATGCTAAGATATGGTTTAATTCTCTTGATCCTGGTTGTGTGCGTAGTCCCCAGGATATGATTTATTGCTTCTCTGCTAAATATATCCCTGCTCATAAGAAACAAGCTGCTTTGAGGGAAATATACAACTTTGTGCAAATTAAAGAAGAGAGTCTCCCACAAGCTTGGGGGAGGCTTCTCAAGTTACTTAATGCTTTTCCTGATCATCCTCTTAAGAAACCTGAAATACTTGATATCTTTTATAATGGACTAACCGATGCTTCCAGAGATTACCTGGATAGTTGTGTTGGTTCTCTTTTCAGGGAAAGAACACCGGATGAAGCTGAAATTCTATTGAATAATATGTTGACAAATGAAAATAATTGGGCACCTCCTGAGCCAGCTCCTGAGCCATCTCCTGCTCCAATTACTGAGCCTATTCCTAAACCAACTCAGAAGAATAGAGGTGTTTTATTTCTCAGTCCTGAAGATATGCAAGAGGCAAAGAAATCTATGAAAGAAAAATGTATTAAAGTTGAAGACATTAAGAATTTACCTCCTATTGAAGAAATACATGGTCTTAATATACCGCCTATTGAAGAAACATATGATCTTAATTATTTATTTACTGAAGAACCTCCTGATCCCGATATCCCGACATAGGTAGTAAAGGTAAATTCTCTCTATAGATTTGATGAAGGTGATATCCCTCACTATAAGCCTGCTAGGCAATGCTTTGATGAGTTTGATAATTTTATTGTCAAACAAGAAAATTTCAATGCTTATTTTGGTAAGCAATTAAAAGAAAATGCTTATATGATTAGACACTTGGGTGATTATATGGCTAATATTAAAGGTGAACATAAACTTGTTAGCAAACATGCTTCTATGGTTAGCACTCAAGTAGAACAAGTACTTAAGACTCAAAAAGAAGTGCTTAATGAAATGAATAGTAAGAAAAATGATTATGTTGTTAGAGTGGCTACTAGAACTGGTAGAATGACTCAGGAACCTTTGTATCATGAAGGCCACCCTAAGAGAATCGGGCAAGATTCTCAAAGAAATAATATTGATGTTCCTAGTTCTTCTAAAAAGAAGAAGAAGAAAAATGATAGAACTGTGCAAACTTCTAGTGAACCTATTGCTGAACCACCTGATAATCCAAATGATATTTCTCTATCTGATGCTGAAACACAATCTGGTAATGAACATGAACCCAATAAAAATATTAATGATGATGTTCATGATGATGCTCAACCTAGTAATGATAAAGATGTAGAAATTGAACATGAACCCTGGAGTACCTACTATACCTTGCTCCATTAAAAGAAATTATATTGAAACTTCTTTATGTGATCTTGGAGCCGGTGTTAGTGTTATGCATCTCTCTTTATATCGTAGACTTGACTTGAATAAGTTGACACCTACTGAAATATCTTTGCAAATGGCTAATAAATCAACTGCTATACCTATCGGTATTTGTGAGGATGTGCCTATTGTGGTTGCAAATGTTACTATTTTAACGGACTTTGTTATACTTGATGTTCCCGAGGATGATAGTATGTCTATTATTCTTGGAAGACCTTTTCTTAATACTGCAGGGGCTGTTATTGATTGCAACAAAGGCAATGTCACTTTTCATGTTAATGGTAATGAGCATATGGTACACTTCCCGAGGAAACAACCTCAAGTTCACAGTATCAACTCTATTGGAAAAATTCCGTCGATTATATTTGGAGGTTTTGAATTTCCTCTTCCTACTGTCAAAAATAAATATGATATACTTATTATAGGGGATGTGCATATCCCCGTTGAGGTAACTTAGTGTTATTCTAAATTTCTCCGGTTTCATTGTTATCAGAATGAGTTTGTTAACAAGACTTGATCAACCTTGTTAGTGGATTCTTTTTGATGAGCATGAGATGGATGAAACTAGAAGCACAACCTTCTGTACCCACTTTTACTTTCTGTTATTTATATTAAATAAAGTAAAATAGTATTTTCTGTCTGTTTCCTGACTTATCCGTGCAATATAAAAATATCCCAAAAATAGAAGTCCTCAGAATGCCATGCCAATTTAATATGATTTTTTCGGGAATATTTGAGGATTTACTGTGCAAAAATTACCGCGGGAGGAGCTGCCACCTGGCCACGAGGGTGGTGGCCCCCCCCCCTATAGGGTGTGCCCCTGCCTCGTGGGCCCATGGTGGCCCTCCTCCACTTATCCCAGCACTCATCTTCTTCCTCTATCTCACACAAACCCGAAAAACCAACTCAAGCACGAGTTCCAGCCACTTTTGCTGTGATTTTCGATCTCCTTGCTCAAAGCACCTCTCGCAAAACTGCTTGGGGAGATTGTTCCTTGGTATGTGACTCCTCCATTGGTCCAATTAGTTTTTGTTCTAGTACTTTATTCTTTGCAAATTTGTGCTGCATAGGTGACCATGTTCTTGAGCTTGCATGTCAAATTTATATGGTTCTAAGTAGTTCTAATGCTTGATATAGGCTCTAGGCACTTGTAGGAGTAGTTGCTATCAGTTTTATTGAAGTTGGTTCACTTTTGTTTGAAGTTGCTAAAAATTTCAGAATCTTTCAGAGAAAAACAATATGCTTAGGAAGATGTTCCAAGGTGGTTCCTCTAAGAAGCAAGGACCCAGGATTGCTATGCGCGATGCTGACGAGGATCCACCAAGAGACGCTCCAATACGGCCTTGCGAATGGCCGTCGGAAAATTTTATGGACCGTGTGGGAATTAAAGAAGAATTCAAAGCATATTTGCGCAATGCCGGTCTTGAGGATTTTGAGGCTAACAAATGCCCCCAGTATCATGATATCACAAGTTCCTTTGTGAGGAGGTTTGAGTATTCATCTTCACGTAATTCTCCTTCAATCATGTTTGATCTCTATGACAAATCTTATACCATGGACCTAGAGGATTTCACTCTTGCATGTAAACTTCCATCATGGGGCAGTATTAGGGATCCCCCTAAATCTGAGTTTAGAAACTTTCTTGCTAGTATAACTGTAGGGAATCTAGAGATATAACGCAGGCTACCATAAGGAGCATTCACTTTCCTGCTATACATTATTTTGCTCTCTTCATCGGTAGATGCATAAATGCTAAGGATGAAGCATGTCACATGTGTGTCCCTGATCTTAGCATTCTTAGGAGTGTTGTGTCAGGAGACCAATCTTATCATATGGGAGCCATTGTAGCTCGTAGGTTGCATCATAATAGACATAATGGAGATTTCTTTGGAGGAATTTATGCAACCCGCTTAGCTCATTTTCTTGAGATAGACATTTGTGAGGGTGATACGGAGTTGCCTCCTGCATATTTATATTATGACTCTATGGTTTCGCACCAGTTTGTCGAGAGGCCTGAATCACCTCTCTTATATCATTTAATTTTTGATAAATGACGTGTTTTCCGTATTACTCTCCCTGCCCCTGCCTTCTTTGATTCACAGACAAAAAGAAGATATGTTATTACCAGAGAGAGGCAGAAGAGTACGAGAGGAGAGCGGAGGCAGCTCGACTCCACGCCGCAGCTCAGCAGGCGATAACTGCTGCACATCAGTATGATCCCAACTATTCTTCATCGTAGTACGACCCCAACAACTATTATTATGGATTCAACCAGGCCAGCCGTGGCCACAGACCAACTTAGGCCAAAAGCCTAAGCTTGGGGGAGTACATATTTCTCACCGACATTACATTTATGTTCACACACACTCATTGCTAGATGTCGGTGCTCATACTTTTTCACTGTAATATCCATGCTAGTTTATTTTCTTTTTCTGCTTTCTTCTTGTGTGTTTGTTAAACCTTAAGAAAAACCAAAAAAATTAGTAGTAGTTTATTTTTCTGCTGTAGTAGTAATAATTAAAAAGAAAACCCAAAAATATTTCCCGTTCTTCTTTTGCTTGTTGGGAGCTTTCCCATGTAAATAGTTTTATTTCTTTTCTTTCCTTTGGGGGTCAGTAGGAGAAGACCATAATTAAATTGTTGAAGTGGCTCTTATATGCATTATTGTTGATTTAACCAAGAGCCCATATTGCCTTGTCTTCTCCTGTTTATTGAATGCTCGCAGATTTCAGCTTAGTCCAATGCACGTACACTCTTATTATTATTCACACCGTTCGGTCGTGCAAGTGAAAGGCAATTATGATGATATATGATGGACTGACTAAGAAGAGAAAAGCTGGTATGAACTCGACCTCTTTTGTTTTTGTAAATATGATTAGTCCCTCGTTCTTGATTCAGCTTATTATGAATAAACACGTTTGCAATGACAATTAGAGATCATAGTTGCTTGTGCCATGCTTGATTAGCTATGAGTTATAATGGTTTACCTTGTGTGCCAACATGCTATTGAGATGATTATGATGTGGTATGATGGGGTGGTATCCTCCTTTGAATGATTTAAGTGACTTGACTTGGCACATGTTCATGCATGTAGTTGAAACAAAATCAACATAGCCTTCACGATATTTATGTTCATGGTGGATTATATCCTACTCATGCTTGCATCCAATGTATATTAATTTTAATGCATGTACATGGCTGTTGTCGCTCTCTAGTTGGTCGCTTCCCAGTCTTTTGCTAGCCTTCACTTGTACTAAGCGGGAATACTGCTTGTGGATCCAATCCCTTAAACCCCAAAGTTATTCCAGATGAGTCCACCATACCTTCCTATATGCGGTATCTACCTGCCGTTCCAAGTAAATTTGTATGTGCCAAACTCTAAACCTTCAAATAAACATTCTGTTTTGTATGCTCGAATAGCTCATGTATCAACAAAGGCTGTCCTTATCTTCCGTGTTAGGCGGATTATTCTCAAGAGGAGTGGATTCCGCTCCTCACTCGAAAATGGCTGGTCACCGGGATGCCCAGTCCCATGCTTTATGCAAACTAAATCAAAATTAATTGCAAACAAAACTCCCCCTGGGACCTGATGTACGTTGGAGGCACTCGTTGTTTCAAGCAAGCCATGGATTGATGCTTGTTGGTGGAGGGGGAGTATAAACTTTACCATTCTGTTTGGGAACCGCCTATAGTGTGTTTAGCATGGAAGATATCGCCATCTCTTAGTGTTATGTTGACAATGAAAGTATACCGCTCAAAATACAATTTATCTCTATTTCAAAACCGAGCTCTGGCACCTTTACAAATCCCTGCTTCCCTCTGCGAAGGGCCTATCCATTTACTTTTATGTTAAGTCATCACCCTCTTATTAAAAAGCACTAGCTGGAGAGCATAACTGTCATTTGCATTCATCACTGTTAATTTATATTGGGTATGACTATGATTGGATCTCTTTTACCATGAATTACAATGTCTAGTCAGTCCTTGATCTTTAAAGGTGCTCTGCATTTATGTTTTGCGGTCTCAGAAAGGGCTAGCGAGATACCATCTTGTTATATCATATTATGATTGTTTTGAGAAAGTGTTGTCATCCGAGATTTATTATTATGACTTGCTAGTTGATTATGCTATTGATATGAGTAATTGCGAGACCTGAGAATTATTACAAATGTGGTTAGTTATGATCTATGCTGAAAACTTGAATACTGGCTTGACACAATTACAACAACAAGAGCAAACAGAGTTTGTAAAAGTTTTTCTTTCTTTCTTTCAGTTTGTCAACTGAATTGCTTGAGGACAAGCAATGGTTTAAGCTTGGGGGAGTTGATACGTCTCCGTCGTATCTACTTTTCCAAACACTTTTGCCCTTGTTTTGGACTCTAACTTGTATGATTTGAATGGAACTAACCCGGACTGACGCTGTTTTTAGCAGAATTGCCATGGTGTTGTTTTATGTGCAGAAAACAAATATTCTCGGAATGACCTGAAACTCCACGGAACATCTTAGAAAAAACAATAAAAAATCCTCGCCAAAGATGAATACCAGGGGGCCCACACCCTTCTCACGAGGGTGGGGGGCGCCCCCCCTAGGGCACGCTCCCTACCTCGTGGGGCCCCTGGAAACCCTCCGACGTCAACTCCAACTATATATATATGCTTTCAGAGAGAAAAAAATGAGAGAGAAGAAATCATCATGTTTTATGATACGGAGCCGCCGCCAAGCCCTAAAACCTCTCGGGAGGGCTGATCTGGAGTCCGTTCGGGGCTCCGGAGAGGGGGATTCGTCGCCGTCATCATCATCAACCATCCTCCATCACCAATTTCATGATGCTCACCGCCGTGCGTGAGTAATTCCATCATAGGCTTGCTGGACGGTGATGGGTTGGATGAGATTTATCATGTAATCGAGTTAGTTTTGTTAGGGTTTGATCCCTAGTATCCATTAAGTTCTCAGATTGATGTTGCTATGACTTTGCTATGCTTAATGCTTGTCACTAGGGCTCGAGTGCCATGATTTCAGATCTGAACCTATTATGTTTTCATGAATATATGTGAGTTCTTGATCCTATCTTGCAAGTCTATAGTCACCTACTATGTGTTATGATCCGGCAACCCCGAAGTGACAATAATCGGGACCACTCCCGGCGATGACCATAGTTTGAGGAGTTCATGTATTCACTATGTGCTAATGCTTTGTTCAGGTTCTCTATTAAAAGGAGGCCTTAATATCCCTTAGTTTCCAATAGGACCCCGCTGCCACGGGAGGGTAGGACCAAAGATGTCATGCAAGTTCTTTTCCATAAGCACGTATGACTATATACGGAATACATGCCTACATTACATTGATGAATTGGAGCTAGTTCTGTGTCACCCTATGTTATGACAGTTACATGATGAACCGCATCCGGCATAATTATCCATCACTGATCCGGTGCCTACGAGTTTCATATACTGGTTCTCGCTTATTTACTTTCCCGCTGCTACTGTTACAATCACTACAAAATACCAAAAACATTACTTTTGCTGTCTTTACTTTTGTTGCTGCTACCACCACTATCATATTACTTTGCTACTAAACACTTTGCTGCAGATACTAAGTTTGTAGTTGTGGTTGAATTGACAACTCAGCTGCTAATACTTGAGAATATTCTTTGGCCCCCCTTGTGTCGAATCAATAAATTTGGGTTGAATACTCTACCGCTGTTGCGATCCCCTATACTTGTGGGTTATCAGCACGATCGAGCGTCCTTGCCGTGGCTGGAAAGAAGAGAGGGCAGGAGCATGGAACCTTGGCAGTCCATTAACATTTGTTGGAATCGAACAGTAGTACAATATCCTAGACAAGCATGCATATATGTATACACATAAACATGGAAATCAACGGGAAACTGTACATACTAAGGGATTTCTTTCCCTGACTACGCACAGGGTCTGCGCCTGGCTTTGTACATAGGGTTACATGCCTTGCCGGCAAGGCTAGTACAAAAAAGGGGGGTTGCCGGGGCTCCCGGCAACCACACCTTAGGGGTAAAACTTGCGAAGATGTTCGATATTCCAGGAATTGCTCACCAGAATGCCATCTTTGGTCTCTAGGCGGACTACTCCGGTCCTGGTGACTCATATTACCCGGTAAGGGCCTTCCCACTTTGGCGTCAACTTGTTTGAATTCTTGGCGGATTGGATTTGGCGAAGAACAAGGTTGCCTTCCTCAAGGCTTCGGGTGTGAACCTTGCAGCTATGGTAGAGGCGCAAGGCTTGCTGGTAGCGAGCGACTCGCACAGCAGCCTGAAGATGATTTTCCTCAAGGAGCATCGCATCATCTTGGTGCAACTGCTCTTGCTCAAGCTCATCATAGGTGAGCACTCGAGGAGACATGTATATGAGTTCCGTGGGGAGAACTGCTTCTGCCCCGTATACCAGGGCAAAGGGTGTCTGGCCAGTGGCTCGATTTGGTGTCGTTCTGATCGACCAAAGAACCGTTGGCAACGTATCAATCTAGCGTCTTCCACACTTGTGTAGCCTGTCAAAAGTTCTGGTCTTGAGGCCTCGCAACACTTCTGCATTCGCCCTCTCAGCCTGGCTGTTACTTCTGGGATGAGTAACAGAAGCAAAACAAACCTTGCCGCCGAGGTCTTGGATATACTGCATGAAGGTGCGGCTCGTGAATTGTGTGCCGTTGTCGGTGATGACCCTATTTGGCACACCAAAACGGCAGACTAGTCCCTTGAAAAACTTGATGGCTGATTGTGCTGTCACCTTTCTCACCGGTTCCACTCCCGGCCACTTTGTGAACTTGTCGACTACGACATACAAGTACTCAAAGCCCCGACAGCATGGGGATAGGGTCCCAATATGTCGAGCCCCCAGACCAAAAATGGCCAGGAAAGAGGGATTGTTTGAAGGGCTTGGGCTGGCTGATGAAGCTTCTTTGAATGGAACTGGCATGCTTCACACTTGCTTACTAGTGCAGTTGCATCCTGGAGAGCGGTGCACCAAAAGAAACCTTGCTGGAACGCTTTGTGAAAGCACAAGTGCTCCATGGGTGGTTTTGGTAATTAATGTCAACATATCTCTTGTTGGACTAATGTTTTTATCTAGTATATTTCAGATAAGTTCAACAGATGGAGTGGCATGGACAAGAGGACGTGGAGCCCCTTCAAGATGCTAAGGACAAAGGATTGGCTCAAGCTCAAAAGCTCAAGGCTCCACATTTTCAGATTAGTGATCCAATATCACATTGAGTCCTTAGGAAAGCCAATACTATTAAAAGGGGATAAGGTGTTGCTTAATGGCTTGCTTGCTCAAAGTGCTTAGTGACATGCTCCAAAGCCCTCAACCACTTTCTCATATCCACATATGTCCCAAACCAAAAGTCAAACTCGGCCCCACCGACTTGATCCATCCAGTGCCACCTAGTTCACTTGACATAGCCACTGCCAGAAACCCTAATCAATTCAGTCTCACTGAGATGGGCTTGCAAACTCTCTGTTGTCTGTTGTAATTATTTCGGTCCCACTGAGTTTTCCTGAACAACTCTCTGTTTTGTTTATCACCAAAATCGGTCTCGCCGAGTTTGTGTAATCGGTCAAACCGAGATGAGGTTTTACTGTAACCCTAGCACATCGGTTCCACCGAGTTGATCATATCGGTCCCACCGAAATGCCTAACAGTCACATTATGAGCTGAATCGGTCTGACCGAGTTTTCTGATTCGGTCCCACCGAGTTTGGTAAATTGTGTGTAATGGTTAGATCTTGTGTGGAGGCTATATATACCCCTCCACCCTTCCTTCATTAGTAAGCAAAGCCATCAGAATGAGCCTACACTTCCAACATACATTTGTCACAGCCCTAGATTGGCCTTGTTTGTCTTTGCATCTCATCATGTCATCATCATAGTTATGTTTATGAAATTTGAATTGAGGTTAGTTGAAACCCTCACAAGTCATTTCAGAAATAATCAACATTAAAATGTCTTCAATGAAGTCCAAGAAAATGTTCCTCTTAGTCTCTGAAAATATTGGCAAGAGGTAAAATTCAAACCAATGTTTTTGGTATCTCAGAAACATTTATTTTGGGCCTTTGAATTAATTCAATAACTATTTACATTGGATATATATTCTTTATATAATTAATATATGTCCAATAATTCTGGAACATTTTATGTCGTTTTGTATATTTTAGTTCTAGCCACATAATTATTTTCAGGATTTTATAAAATGGTTTGGTGTTAAAACTAAACCCAAAACAAATTGCAGAAAAGAAAATAGAAAACAGAGAAGAGAGAGAGTTTTATCTAGGCTTACCTGGCCGGCCCAGTGGACAGCCCAACCCACTGGCCTGGTGCCAGTCATCCCTGACCTCTGCCAGTAGGCAGAGGCGGGACATCGCACGCACGCGCGAGGCGCCACGCCTCCTCCTGCTTGCCGCCGAGCCTCTAGACGCGTGGGTGAATGCCCCGGCGTCGTCTCGAACCACTCGACCCCTCTCACTCCCCCGTGCACTCTCCCTCGCCGACCGCCCACCTCACCGAGTGCAGTCGACGCTGCCGTTCACCGTAGCTGCAGCCACCGCCTCCCCCTTGCTTCTCTGACAGGCCCAGAGGCTCCGCCTCGACGCCCTCTTCCTCATCTCCGAGTCACATGATGCCGGGAGCCCCGACACGTCGTTCCCGACACCTTCCTCCTCCTACGGCCGCGGAGATGGCCGGTGACCCCACGCCGTTCCCAGCCCCTCCCCGAACTCGCCGAGACCTTCACTGCAACCTCTGTGAGCCCACGCCTCGATTCCCCCCTCAATTTCCCCGTTTACATGCCATAGCACCGTCCAACGAGTACCCGAGGCCGCCGTCCGCCATTGCCGACGAGCTCGACGCTCTCGAGATTTTCCACTCGAATGCGTTGCACCATCGTGCTCCTGGAGCACCACAGTTGCTGCTCCGCTGCTCGTTTTGCTCGCCCGCTTGCTCTAACCCCGCGCCCGCGTAACCACACACTCCGGCCGCCGCTCGGCTCATCGCCGCCGCCATTACAAGCCGCCCCAGCACACCACGCGGCCACCACCGCTTGCGCTGCACCTCCAGCTCTCCGTAGCCGCAAACCGCGCACGAAATGGTGCTCTGTAGCGCTGTCCAGAGCAACGCCGGTGAGCCACCGTCGCAGGATCTGGTCATCGACGGCTAACCGCCGTTCTGGATGACGTGGCACTTAATTAGGAGCTAATCTCCCGGTTAACTAAAGTTGGTGCCACTGACGGATGGGCCCCACAACCTAATTAACCCCGAGTATAATTTCCTGTTTAGTTTAGACTAACCCAGCGGGACCCACGCGTCAGAGTTGACTTACTGACGTGTCTGATGACCGGACCCCACCTGTCAGCGAGCTAAACAACCCTCTCTTGCTGACATGTGGACCCCACACATCAGGTTTGACCCTGGTCAGCGCTGTTGACTTGCTGACGCAGGCATGACGCAGTGCTGACGTAGTAAGTCATTTCTAGATTAAAAATAATTCAGAACATTCCAGAAAATTGCCTAAATTTCTCAAAATCATAGAAAATCAACCGTAACTTCAAATGCAAAGATTTATATATGAAAAATGATCAGAAAAATCCAAAGAATCTGTTTATGGCATTTTCATGCATGTTTGAACAACTTAAAGTTGCTGTATAAGACAATTTGAATAAATGGCATTTGAAATGCCTTACATGGAGTTTGAATTTGAACCTTGGGTTCAAACCAACTTCATTTAAATCGTTGCTAGCTGCATTAGCTCAACTCACATCATATTGCCATGTCATGATCATGCATCATATTGTCGCATTGCATTGATTGTGTTCTTTCTCTGTTGCTGGTGACTATCCCCTCTCAGTAGACAACGTTCCGACGATTATTCGATGACACCGATGAAGAACTATACTATCTTCAGAAGTGCCAGGCAAGCAAAACCCCCTTGTTCATTCCGATATAATCCCACTCTCTCGCTCCTGCTCTATTTTACTGCATTAGGACAACAACGATTCATCCGTTACTTGCTGCGGTAGTTGAACCCCTTATCCTCTGCATGACCTATCGTTGCCACAGTAAATAGATGAAACCCACTAGCATGAGTAGGAGTTGATTGAGCCCTGATGTGCCTACTCATTCATGCTTGTTTGTCGTGCCTGCTGTTGCTTAGAGTTGTGTCAGGTCTGATTCATCTGGGATGAATTGGAATGGTGATGAACATGTCCTACTGTGTGTGAGCTAAGTGTGTGAACACGATTTAGTAAAGGTAGCGGTGAGAGGCCATGTAGGAGTACATGGTGGGTTGTCTCATTGAAGCCGTCCTCAGGAACTGAGTTTTGTGTTTGTGATCCATGAAACAACTACTACCATGCATTGGGCCCTGAAATATGACCCCGCTCGACTTCTTAACCACCCTAGTCCTCTGTCCAGGAGTTGCAAGTAGTTTCTGGTGTTTGTAGTATGCTGGAGGCCGTGCGTAACGCTGACCAAGGGGTGGGCTGTGATGCGGTAGGCACGTCGCCGGGTATGCCGGGCGCCCGTTTGGTGTCGCGGAACCCTATACACATCGTTCGGGGCCGTATGTTGAAACCTCGGCCGGACACCCTACGGATGGAACCTGAATAGGTGATAAACCTGGACTAGAGACTTGAGTGTTTAGGTAGGTCGTGGTCTACACCCACGTCGGCTTTCGCTTGAAGTCTGCCGAGCACATGTCGTGTGCAGACGCTAAGTGGTGGAAACATGTATGAAGAAGTACACCCCTGCAGGGTTAACATCATCTATTCGAATAGCCGTGTCCGTGGTAAAGGACTTCTGGGTTGCCTATAATAGTTCATAGACAAGTGAAAGTGGATACTCTAAAATGCGCAAGATAAGCGTGAGTGCTATGAATGGTGTTTTCGTAGGGAAACAGAGCGGATCCATAGTGGTGTATTGATTGGTGAATATGTGGACTCGTGTGCGCCACCTGAAAAGAGTTACTTGCAGTCATAGTTTAGGATAGCCACTGAGTCAAAGATGGCTTTCTGCAGTCAAACTCCACCACCCCCTTTGTTGATACTGATGCATATGTAGCTAGTTCTGATGTAAGTCTTGCTGAGTACCTTTGTACTCACGTTTGCTTAATTTATGTTTTGTAGAGAGACTTCAGTCTCGCTAGTAGTTTCGCGTGGACTTCAACGTTTAGCTTGATACCTCAGCTATGATCTTGTGCCCTCGGCAGGATTTGGTAGATAGTCGGGCTTCTTAGCTTTTTCATTTGTAGATGTTTGTACTCAGACATGTTAAGCTTCCGCATGTGCTTTGATTTGTATGCTATGATTGTTGGGTCATGAGACCCATGTTTGTAATATCTCGCTCCTCGGGGCCTAATGAATAATACTTGAGTCGTAGAGTTATGTTATGATGCCATGTTATATTTACACATATCGAGCATATTGTGTGTATGATTGAAATGCTTGGTATGTGTGGGATCCGACAATCTAGTTGTTTATCCTTGGCAGCCTCTCTTATGGGGAAATGTAGTCTAGTGCTTCCATGAGCCATAGTAGTCCAGTACAGCTCGGTTCACCGGAGTCCTGCTAGCCCAGCACTACTGTGTCTGTCCCTTCGGGGAAATGTCACACGGTGACATCCGGAGGCCTGCCTAGCCTGCTATAACCCGGGTTCCCGGAGTCCTGTTAGCCCAGTGCTACAGCCCGGATTCACACGTTGCTGACCGACATGCTCGATGTGATTCATGTATGCCTGTCCCCATAGGTTGGTGCCGCTTTGGGTTCACGACTAGCCATGTCGGCACGGGTTCTCTGTCATATGGATGCTAGCGACACTATCATATACGTGAGCCAAAAGGCGCAAACGGTCCCGGGCCATGGTAAGGCGACTCCCGTGGGAATACCATGCGTGAGGCCGCAAAGTGATATGAGGTGTTACCGGCTAGATCGATGTGACTTGGAATCAGGGTCCTGACAGGTTTGGTATCAGAGCCTGACTGCCTGTAGGATTACCAAGCCAAGCTGGTCGAAGTTGAGTCTAGAAATGCTTTAGTTATATAAGGGAATTGATTGTGGAAGGGAACGTAAGGCTCTTTTTACTCCTTTACCTTATGCCCTTCTGATTTGATTCAACCTCTTCTTTTCTACAGGGATTAAGAACTAGGCTTCTCTTCTATCTCTCAGGATGACATGTTACTAAACCGTAGTTTCCTAGGATTGTTGAGTTCAAGCCTTAGTTCAGTTCCTACTACTTCCATATGTTCATAGCTGGCCTCAGAACTTTGATATTGTGATGTTAAGTGGTTATGCCACCATTTTGCAGGATGTCTCAAATCATTTTGAGCATTTACAACCGTTATGCTGTCCGAGTCATCCCAGGTCTCTAAATAGTCTGATGCATTTGCAAATCCTTTCTTCCCGTTTCTGATATCCTTTTGGGCCAGATTAACCACACTAATCGGTGAGTTGAGGCACTCTGTTGCCTCGACATATATGTTGGAGTTGTTATTATGACACTAGGGTATCTTAGAGTTAGTAATCTAGCCATGTTTGGTGTTCCCAGTGTGATGATTCTGGCCACCATTCTCGAAAGTGTCCCGTGATGCCATTTAGTTAGTAGGTATTATATTCCTGGGTTCTTGATCCCGAGATTCACCCTACTTCATGTTGTTAGTATTTGCTAGTTCCCTTAAGATATTAGTAACCTTTGCGATAGTCCTCGAGGTCCGTGGTATATCCTTCTTCCAATACCATGAACCAATATGGCAAAAGCCTTTGAACCAAAAGATCACAATAAGAGTGCTCTTAATGGGTTCTCCATTCAAGAATTGTGAATCTGCTAGTCCCTTTTTCTTCTGCATGGGTTATACGGAAGAGATATGTTGAACTTGTTCGACATACTAATCTATGCATCCCTAACTCAGAAAAATATATGTTCCTTGAGTTGTTACTCTTCACTGGTTTTCTGACCTTCATCTATCAATTAATAGTCAAGAGTATGTGAGCATTCGTGTTCATCGATGACTTCTATTCTTGTGGTCCGTCAAGCCATTCTATTCCGGAATGACTAGGAGAAACAAACTCCAGCACCTCATCCATATCCAGGATTGGGTCAAAGTAGTTGTATTCCGTGGATCAAAATGCTAATCCATCTTTTGATCTGTTCTACCTTGGAGTGTTACCATCCTTGTGTCAGGAATGTCATGAGAATTGCACTTTCTCTTATGAATTCTTGACGTAGTGATACTTCCCACCATCATTATTCATTCCTCGATGTCATGTTGTCGCAACCGGAATGCCGACAAGTGAATCGTGATGTGTGAAATCAATACTCCTAGCAACTGTGTTGCTTGGTAGTTAATGGACAATATTCTTATTCTTAGTGTGTTGGTTATTGAGTCATCATTCTAAGATTGATCGTGCTACCTAGTCCATTTTCCTGGTGCACTCTTCGATTAAGAGTTGGGACTGTGTCTATCCTTGCATTTTTTTGATCATATCGCCTTGCCCTGAAAAGCAAGATTGTTCTCGAGCTTAGTGGCATATCGGTGGTTCGTGGTTTTCCGAAGATCTTCTTGGAAGTATTACCTGGTTGTCACCTGACCGCTATGTTGAGTTCATGATCAAGTTGGTTTTCTTATAAACCACCCCTTCTCCAAGAATTTGTGTTGGGTATCCCTGAGCTAGTTGGTTAAGCTAAACAACAACTTGGAGAGTTGGAAGATAAAAGCTTGCCTAACTTAGTTCATTAAAGGGATGTCTTGTGTTGTGTGTGTGTTGAAGAAAGATGATATCTTCATCGATTGGTCCTCCGGATCACTTGTTGGATCTATTGCCTTGTCAAAACTTTGACTTGAGTATGGGCTACCGTCAAGTCAAATCAGTACCAACGATGTTCGTAATGTTGTCTTACTCGTGGTTGATCCCTTGATCATGCACCATTACATCTCTTGGTCTGACCAATGCTATCACCGTGTTCACATGATGGTGGAAGTATAGTGATATGGAAATTTCTGTGAGTTGCTGTTGAGCCCATCAGCAACATTTTGTCTCCCCCGTGATTCATGTTGAACATCAACCTAGTGTTGAAAACTTTGTAAGCAATGCCTTCGTGTTCCGTTCATGAAGCATATGCTTGGATGGAAGAAGTGACCTTCTCCAAGTTCACGTGCATTAGGTGTAAGTTGCCGTTGTGACTTTGAGAAAGTTTGTTTTGCTTCCTATGGAATCATCCCAAGTCAGTCATGTATGCGCGAAGTACTCTATGGTGTGATAGGTTTGGCCACCTCCATTCCATACGTAATTCCTAGCACACCAAGCCACTGATTGATTTGTTCAAGATAAAGGAGTCTGTTCTAAGGTTATTACTTTAGACTTCCGTGCGGAGACTTCGATATCATTAATGATGGTCCCTACCAGAACTCAGTAGTATTTTGTCGTAAGACTACCATGTGATCATGCTTGTCTGGGACAACGTGTTCACAGGTTTGTAGCAGAACCAGCTCATGTTTTGGAGCTTTCTACCGTAGTTCATCTCCCGAGATTCTCGCAATATCATCTCGTCGATTTGTGTTGCAAACTTTCTTTTCAGACATGCCGATGTCTGAAGTATCCTGTTACCAACCAGATCTGAACTCAGGCAGATATGATGGTTGAAAAAATCCCCAACATTTGCATTTTGTTCCCAGCTTGCATTGCCATTGTGCCAATTTCCCATGGGCTGCCCCTCTCAGTAATTATTGTCTAGGATCATCTTCAAAAGTGGACTTACCATAGGTCCCATACATTTCCGGTGATAAGCAAAAGTCATCCATTGCGTTGTCTTCAACAAGGTAGTCCACATCATCCATTCTAGTCCGAGTTTGCCATTTCTTCGAGCTCTTTCAAATGATCAATTGTAAATTGCCTTAAGCTGGTATGAAGAGTTTCAAGGATCTATGGATCAAAAGTAATTCTTTTGCCACTTAAGGGGACAATCCAACGAGTCACCTTTCCCAAGGTGCCCCGCTACGGGATCATGGCAATTATTTCCTTGCCACCTTGACACCATCCACCATCTCCCTAAGCGTGGAATTGTTGCCCACCAAATCAAACCCCGTCGGTTGTTCTTCCATCCCTCTCGATATGTTTTATGTCTCAACTTGAGATGTTTCAACATCTCATTCCGCGAGTTGATCTTGTATAGCTCGATCTTCGAGAAGATCAATCCTAGTAAAGTTTCTTTCCATCGTCATTGCGTGGATGAAGATCTCAAAAGCGAAGACGTCAAGATCAATTGGATGCAACGAATCAACATCTTGAAGAATGCAATGGATCATGAAGATTTGTGTCAGTTTGTGTCCCCTCTGTCTTCTTACCTCACGTCTTGAATCTCGGGACGAGATTCTTGTTTAGTGGGGGTGAGTTGTCACAGCCCTAGATTGGCCTTGTTTGTCTTTGCATCTCATCATGTCATCATCATAGTTATGTTTATGAAATTTGAATTGAGGTTAGTTGAAACCCTCATAAGTCATTTCAGAAATAATCATCATTAAAATGTCTTCAAAGAAGTCCAAGAAAATGTTCCTCTTAGTCTATGAAAATATTGGCAAGAGGTAAAATTCAAACCAATGTTTTTGGTATCTCAAAAAAATTTATTTTGGGCCTTTGAATTAATTCAATAACTATTTGCATTGGATATATATTCTTTATATAATTAATATATGTCCAATAATTCTGGAACATTTTATGTGGTTTTGTATATTTTAGTTCTAGCCACATAATTATTTTCAGGATTTTATAAAATGGTTTGGTGTTAAAACTAAACCCAAAACAAATTGCAGAAAAGAAAATAGAAAATAGAGAAGAGAGAGAATTTTACCTGGGCTTACCTGGCCGGCCCAGTGGACAGCCCAGCCCACTGGCCCGGTGCCAGTCATCCCTAACCTCAGCCAGTAGGCAGAGGCAGGACAGCGCACGCGCGCGCGAGGCGCCACGCCTCCTCCTGCTTGCCGCCGAGCCTCTGGACGCGTGGGTGAACGCCCCGGCGTCGTCCCGAACCACTCGACCCCTCTCACTCCCCCCTGCTCTCTCCCTCGCTGATCCGCCACCTCACCAAGCGCAGCCGACGCTGCCATTCACCGTAGCTGCAGCCACCGCCTCCCCCTCGCTTCTCTGACCGGCCCAGAGGCTCAGCCTCGATGCCCTCTTCCTCGTCGCCGAGTCACATGATGCCGTGAGCCCCGACGCGTCGTTCCCGACCTCTTCTTCCTCCTATGGCCGCGCAGATGGCCGGTGACCCCACGCCGTTCCCAGCCCCTCCCCGAACTCGCCGAGACCTTCACTGCAACCTCTGTGAGCCCACACCTCGATTTTCCCCCTCAATTTCCTTGTTTACATGCCGTAGTACTGCCCAGCGAGTACCCGAGTCCGCCAACCGCCATTGCCAACGAGCTCGATGCTCTCGAGCTTTTCCACTCGAATGCGTTGCACCATCGTGCTCCTGGAGCACCGCAGCTGCTGCTCCGCTGCTCGTTTTGCTCGCCCGCTTGCTCTAACCCCGCGCCCGCGTAACCACCACACTCCGGCCGCCGCTCGGCTCATCGCCGCCGCCATTACAAGCCGCCCCAGCACACCATGCGGCCACCACCACTTGCACCGCACCTCCAGCTCTCCGTAGCCGCAAACCGCGCACGAAATGGTGCTCTATAGCGCCGTCCCGAGCAACGCCAGTGAGCCACCGCCGTGGGATTTGGTCGTCGACGGCTAACCGCCCTTCTGGATGATGTGGCACTTAATTAGGAGCTAATCTCCCGGTTAACCAAAGCAGGTGCCACTGACGGATGGGCCCCACAACCTAATTAACCCCGAATTTAATTTCCTGTTTAGTTTAGACTAACCCAGCGGGACCCACGCGTCAGAGTTGACTTGCTGACGTGTCTGATGACCGGACCCCACCTATCAGCGAGCTAAACAGCCCTGTCTTGCTGACGTGTGGTCCCCACACGTCAGGTTTGACCCTGGTCAGCGCTGTTGACTTGCTGACGCAGGCATGACGCAGTGCTAACACAATAAGTCATTTCTAGATTAAAAATAATTCAGAAAATTCCAGAAAATTGCCTAAACTTCTAAAAATCATAGAAAATCAACCATAACTCCAAATGCAAAGATTTATATATGAAAAATGATCACAAAAATCCAAAGAATCTGTTTATGGCATTTTCATGCATGTTTGAACAACTTAAAGTTGCTGTATAAGACAATTTGAATAAATGGCATTTGAAATGCCTTACATGGAGTTTGAATTTGAACCTTGGGTTCAAACCAAATTCATTTAAATCGTTGCTAGCTGCATTAGCTCAACTCACATCATATTACCATGTCATGATCATGCATCATATTGTCGCATTGCATTGATTGTGTTCTTTCTCTGTTGCCGGTGACTGTCCCCTCTTAGCAGACGATGTTCCGATGATTATTCGATGACACCGATGAAGAACTATACTATCTTCAGAAGTGCCAGGCAAGCAAAACCCCCTTGTTCATTCCGATACAATCCCACTCTCTCGCTCCTGCTCTATTTTACTACATTAGGACAACAACGATTCATCCGTTACTTGTTGCGGTAGTTGAACCCCTTATCCTCTGCATGACCTGTCATTACCATAGTAAATAGATGAAACCCACTAGCATGAGTAGGAGTTGATTGAGCCCTGATGTGCCTACTCATTCATGCTTGTTTGTCGTGCCTGCTGTTTCTTAGAGTTGTGTCAGGTCTGATTCATCTGGGATGAATTGGAATGGTGATGAACATGTCCTACTGTGTGTGAGCTAAGTGTGTGAACACGATTTGGTAAAGGTAGCGGTGAGAGGCCATGTAGGAGTACATGGTGGGTTGTCTCATTGAAGCCGTCCTCAGGAACTGAGTTCTGTGTTTGTGATCCATGAAACAGTTACTACCATGCATTGGGCCCTGAAATATGACCCCGCTCGACTTCTTAACCACCCTAGTCCTCTGTCCAGGAGTTGCAAGCAGTTTCTGGTCTTTGTAGTATGCTGGAGGCCATGCGCAGCGCTGACCGAGGGGTGGGCTGTGATGCGGTAGGCACGTGGCCGGGTATGCCGGGTGCCCGTTTGGTGTTGCGGAACCCTATACACATCGTTCGGGGCCGTATGTTGAAACCTCGGCCGGACACCCTGCGGATGGAACCTGAATAGGTGATAAACCTGGACTAGAGACTTGAGTGTTTAGGTAGGTCGTGGTCTACACCCACGTCGGCTTTCGCTTGAAGTCTGCCGAGCACATGTCGTGTGCAGACGCTAAGTGGTGGAAACATGTATGAAGAAGTACACCCCTGCAGGGTTAACATCATCTATTCGAATAGCCGTGTCCGTGGTAAAGGACTTCTGGGTTGCCTATAATAGTTCATAGACAAGTGAAAGTGGATACTCTAAAATGCGCAAGATAAGCGTGAGTGCTATGAATGGCGTTTTCGAAGGGAAATGGGAGCGGATCCATAGTGGTTTTTTGATTGATGAATATGTGGACTCGTGTGCGCCACCTCAAAAGAGTTACTTGCAGTCATAGGTTAGGATAGCCACTGAGTCAAAGCTGGCTTGCTGCAGTCAAACTCCACCACCCCCTTTGTTGATACTGATGCATATGTAGCTAGTTCTGATGTAAGTCTTGCCGAGTACTTTTGTACTCATGTTTGCTTAATTTATGTTTTGAAGAGAGACTTCAGTCTCGCTAGTAGTTTCTTGATAGCTCAGCTACGATCTTGTGCCCTCGGCAGGATCTGGTAGATAGTCAGGCTTCTTAGCCTTTTTCATTTGTAGATGTCTGTAGTCAGACATGTTAAGCTTCCGCATGTGCTTTGATTTGTATGCTATGATTGTTGGGTCATGAGACCCATGTTTGTAATATCTCGCTCCTCGGAGACTAATGAATAATACTTGAGTCGTAGAGTTATGTTGTGATGTCATGTTGTATTTACACATATTGAGCATATTGTGTGTATGATTGAAATGCTTGGTATGTGTGGGATCCGACAATCTAGTTCTTTATCCTTGGCAGCCTCTCTTATGGGGAAATGTAGTCTAGTGCTTCCATGAGCCATAGTAGTCCGCTACAGCCCGGTTCACCGGAGTCCTGCTAGCCCAGCACTACTGCTCAGGACACTTGACTGGCCGGCATGTGTTTCACTTTGTTCATGTGTCTGTCCCTTCGGGGAAGTGTCACGCGGTGACATCCAGAGGCCTGCCTAGCCTGCTACAGCCCGGGTTCCCAGAGTCCTGTTAGCCCAGTGCTACAGCCCGGATTCACACGTTGCTGACCGACATGCTCGATGTGATTCATGTATGCCTGTCCCCATAGGTTGGTGCCGCTTTGGGTTCACGACTAGCCATGTCGGCCCGGGTTCTCTGTCATATGGATGCTAGCGACACTATCATATACGTGAGCCAAAAGGCGCAAATGGTCCCGGGCCATGGTAAGGCGACTCCCGTGGGAATACCGTGCGTGAGGCCGCAAAGTGATATGAGGTGTTACCGGCTAGATCGATGTGACTTGGAATCGGGGTCCTGACAACATTTTTCTGAGAGAACCACCTACTTATGTGTTGAGACCAAGATATTCCATTCCAACCATATGAATCTTGATCTCTAGCCTTCCCCAAGTTTCTCTCCACTCGAATAATCTTTCCACCAAATTCAAATCAGTGAGAGAGAGTTGAGCGTTGGGGAGACTATCATTTGAAGCACAAGAGCAATGATTTCATCATCAACACACCATCTATTACCATATGGAGAGTGGCGTTTCCTAGATTGGTTAGGTGTCACTTGGGAGCCTCTGACAAGATTATGGAGTTGAACCAAGGAGTTTGTACGGGCAAGTAGATCGCCTACTTCGTGAAGATCTAACCTAGTGAGGCAAGTCCTTCGTGGGCGATGGCCATGGTGGGATAGACAAGGTTGCTTCTTCGTGGACCCTTCGTGGGTGGGGCCCTCCATGGACTCACGCAACCATTACGCTTCGTGGATTGGAGTCTCCATCAACGTGGATGTATGATAGCACCACCTATCGGAACCACGCCAAAAATATCCGTGTCTCCAATTGCGTTTGCACACTCCAATCCCATCCCTTTACTTTCTTGCAAATTGCATGCTTTACTTTCCGCTGCTCATATACTCTTTCCTTGCTTGAATGTATTGTGAATGTTTTAACTTGTGCTAAAACTCCACCTTAACTTAAAGAAATTAAAAACTGCTACTTTTCTTTATTAAGAGTCTATTCACCCCCCTCTAGACACCGCTTCTCGATCCTTTCAATTGGTATCAGAGTATTGGTCTGCATTGCTTTGGTTTAAACACCTTGGAGGAAGATGGATGAGTCTAGTTGGGGAGTCTTAGACATAGAGTGCCTATACTTGATGGAGAGTTCTTTCATGAGTGGAAAATTGAGATGCTTGAGATTTTCAATGAGTATAACTTGAACAAGTACATTACTACTCCTTGTGCGCGCCTTGTTGACCCCTTGAATCCTACCCTTGATGCGTCTATTGACATGATCCGTAATCTTAGAACTGTCAATTTAATCACTAGAGGTTTACCTAGAAACTTGTTTGCTAGCTTGCTTGCTCTTGATTGTGCCTACACCATATGGAGATTTCTTGAGGAATGATTTCCAAACTATTCCTTGCAAAACTTGGATGAAATTCTTCATAAGTCTATTGCCTTGAGTAAGATGAGTTCCAATGATCCCAAATTTGGTGACTGTCTATTTGAGCTTATTAATCTTACGTGTGCCAAAGGAGATGTTGGAATCATTAGCAATATCATCTCTGAAGCCATTAGGATTCATAAAGATGACTATTATCTAATGAATTACCCTCTCTAGAAATTGATCCATCACAAGACAATGTTGAACATGGATACTATGATGAGGATGATGATAGTGACCTTGATCTCGATGAGTCTATGAGACACTTTGGTATTATGGCTAATCTTCGCGGCTACATGGCTGGAGGAAAGTAATGGGTTCTTGATAGTGGATGTACCGATCACATGACCGGAGACAAAGATATGTTTCGTGAGCTTGCTGAAAATGACGGCCCTCGAAAGTATGTCACTTTTGGTGACAACTCTAAGGGTAAGGTGGTTGGCCTTGGTAAGGTGGCCATCTCACATGATAGCTCCATACAAAATGTTATGCGTGTTGAATCCCTTGGCTACAATTTAATTTCCACATCTAGACTTGCTGACTTTGGATTCAATGTCCTATTCACCGAAGTAGATTGGCAAGTGTTTCATAGAGATAACCACAATATGGTCTTTACCGTTATACGTAGAGGTGATCTCTACATTGTTGATTTCACTAAAAAGGCCCAACCTATAACTTGCTCAATTGCTAAATCTTCTAAAGGTTGGTTGTGGCATAGAAGATTATGTCATGTGGGCATGCGAAATCTTGATAAGCTTATTAAAGGTGATCATATCCTTGGAGTGAAAGATGTTATATTTGACAAGGATAGATTGTGCAGTGCTTGTCAAGCAGGAAAACAAGTTGGAGGAAGTCATCCCGTGAAGAACATCATGACCATGAGAATACCGCTCGAGCTACTTCATATGGATCTCTTTGGTCCCAATGCCTACAAAAGTCTCGGTGGTAACTCATTTGGTCTAGTCATAGTCGATGATTTTTCAAGATTTACGTGGGTGTTCTTTCTTGATGATAAATCGCAGGTCCAAAAGATCTTCTAGAACTTCGCTAGGAAGGCCCAAAATCAATTTGAAGTGAAGATCAAGAAGGTTTGAAGCGACAATGGAACTGTCGGTGCAGAACGACACCTATGGGATCACAAGAATCCCTACTACGGTTGGCGGGGCGCGGGGTCGTGAGAAGAGCGGATCTAACAGATAGCACACAGTTTGTTTATCCAGGTTCGGGCTGCGAGGATGCGTAAAACCCTACTCCTGCTTTGGTGGATTGTATATCTGTGTTCTTCAGCTAGCTATAGGGCGTGAGTAGCTCCAAAAAGCTGAATCCTTCTCTTGGTCGCCTCGGGCCTCCTTTTATAGAAAAAGGGGTTGCCACCGTGGCACACAGGAGGTGGAAAGGGAACAGTGATGCGAGGTTATCCCTCGCATTACATGACAAGGCGCCTTTAATGTGTCTTGCTTAGGTGTCCTTGCTTTATCGCGGACGGGGGAGAGATCTGTCTCGTCCGTCGCCGCTCCTTCTCGTGTCGACACGCGCCCTAGCCAGCGATGCCTGAGATGCCACGCAGGTAGGCAGGCAGCTGAGGTGGTGGGTCTTCACAAAGATCTGCATGCCGCCACGCAGGTGCCTGCCCAGCTGGTTGGGTCGGCAGCTGCATGCGAACGGCGGTGGAGGTTTAGTCGGAGTGGGCCTGATGGTGGCCCTGCAGGTGTCCTCGGTAAGGGCCTTGTCGGGGCCCCGGCAAGGGTCTTGCCGAGGTGCCTGCTGTCATCCCCGGCAAGGCGCTTGCCGGGGGCCTTGTGGTCTTCCTCGGCTGGGATCCCGCCAAGGGTTGTCGTCTCCTTAGTGCGTATCTGATCTTGAATGTCTTCACGACGATCTGCATGCTGCCACGGGTATGTCTCCCGAATCCTTGCCCTTTGGTGGCAGTGGACTCAAGGGTGATTTGCTCCGTAGGCGTGGGACGAGTCGCCGCGGCAAGGGTCTTGCCGGGGCTGCTAGAACTGTCTCCCGGCAAGGATCTTGCCGGGGGAGTCCGCTTCGTCCCCTTTGCTCTTCGTGGTCTTGGCCTTGGCGTCATAGTTCTAGTTCTCTTGAGCTTCGGTCTTACCCTGGCTCACCTCCCTTGCCTTGCTTGGTGTGGTGGTGCCCGTGGCTTAGACTGCCCGTGCACAGTTATAGGGGTACAAAAAGTGTACCCCTCTTTTTGTACACTGATAGGAGCCCCCGGGCCTGGGCCACACATAAGCGCAACACGTTGTTGGGCTAGGCCTAAAAACGGTGCGCGGGCAGGCGGAGCGGTTTTTACCGCGGTAAGATTCTTCGCGCGCTGCGCTTCCCATGATTCCCGCGCATGGCGCAGCGTGGGGAGGCACGTGTGACGTGGGCGGCACGCGTGGGATTGGTTCCCGCAGGCATGCGTCACATCATAGTGAAGGGGCGGTTCGCGCCTTCCCCATAAACGGAGGGAGGCATGGGGGCGCGGCCCATTTACTGAATGGGGCTGAGGCGCGGTCTTCAAGGCGTCCACTCCCCACGATCACGGGGTGGGGAGTGGTCGTCTCACCCGTCGCCTCGGTTCTGCACGTCTGCCATGTGTCTTCCATGCGCCTAGGGTGGCGAACGGTCGAGGCGGGAAACCGGGCCGTCGCTGGTAGGGGCGGTGGGTCGGTCCTGGCTCCCTGCGCCTTCCGTATCTTGATTGGCCGAGCGGGGCGGCCGAGCCCCAACCTCGATCCTTTATAAAGAGCGGGAGGGGGGATGGCGTCCCGCATTCTTTCATCTTCTTCTTCCTTCAGCTTCTGCTCCTCCCTTCCATCCGTCATGGAGAGAGGGAATCCCGGTCCTTCGACAGTGGTGGCAAGGGTCGCCGCTCGACAATGCGTCCCTCCTTCTCCTGCGCCTGCGGTGGCAGAGCCAGCCGCGAGGGGAAGGGGGAGGGGGCGAGGCCGTGGGCGAGGCCGGGGTGCTCGGGGAAGAGGAGGACGGGGCGGCGCACTAGCCTCGCCTCCGCCAGCAGCTCCTCCTCCAATGGAGGGCCATGTTGGGGATGACCCTTGTGAGTTCTTCGTCAGGCTACGTCGGCCGCTGCGCCGTCGCCTTCGTCTCCCGACTCCATTTGCGCGGGAGATGGAGCTGGATCCGCCGGAGTCGTTGCGGCTGCACATGAGGGGCTGCGGGATCAGTGGCACGCGGGTCCGCGTCGACTTCCCCGCCCCTCACGTGATGTATCTTTGTCGAGGATGGAAGACGTTTGCTCATATCCACCGCTTGACGGAGGGGCTCACTCTCCATTTTAAGCTGATGGAGGGTGGCCTTCTCTCCGTCAAGGTCTTCGGGTGCTTTGGGACCCGTGCAAGGTGCTGCGTGGAGAGCTCTTCTGATAGTGAAGACTCCTCCTCGGGTGGGAGTGACGAGGAGGACAGCGGCAACGACGACGAGGGTAGTAGGCGGCAGGATGACGGGTCCGATTAGGTGTCGGGTGCCGCTCCGTGCAGCACCGGCGACCCCATCATCCGCGTCGCCGGCTCCCTGAATTTCTCGGGGTCGTCTCCTTGGGCGGCTGGCGTTGGGAGGCTGCGGAAGAGGAAGAGGGCGGGCGGCAAGGCCGTCAAGTCGGAGTACACGGGCACCGATGCCTTCAACGCGTGCTGACGTCCTGCCGTCTCATCTTCGAGCTCTGCTTCCGGCGCCGCCATCACCATCCAGCCTTTGGACGGCCACCAAGATGTTCTCTTGGTGTATTCTACCACCCGTAGCTCGCCTAGGCGCTCCTTTTGTCCTTTTCGCCTCCTTGACCTGCCTCCTGAGGAGAGGGACAAGAAAGGGATTACGGGCACCTTATCTCTTTTTTAGTTTGTAAGCCTTCGGGCCTTTGTTGAATTTAAAACTTGTAATCCCATCATTCATGTTTTTCATTCCCCATGGACTGTACCGGAGTGGAATGTTTTTAATGAAAAAGGGATGCTTGCTGGGTCATTTATTTGTGGGTGAAACCCACGGCAGGGAATAAATCCTTGATATCTTTAAGATAAACATTTCCTTGCCCGGCAGCAGGCCTTGCCGTCTCCCCACTTCGCTCGACCTTCCTCACGCCTTTGGCAGAGGCAGGGACGAGGCGGGTTCAGGCTCCTTGTTTCATCCTTTCGCTGCCGCGACTACGACCAAACTTGGCCCCAGGAACGAGCCCTAGGTCCCAGAGTTATGGGAGCACGATAGCTTAGGGGAAAACGAGGTTTCACATACCTCATTCCATAATGGAATGCATGATAAGGGATGAAGAACTTATCTGAAGCTGTAGTCCCCGGCAACCCTGGTTCGCCGTGGGTGAATCTTTGCTCTTGCAGCCCCCAGCAATACTAGCTTGCCGGGGGCTAGATGCTGGTCTGTTCCTCTTTTTTTCCTCCCCAAGTGGTTCAGCATGGATATCTGCGTGTCCTGTGAACCATAGAAGACAAAAGAAAGACAAAGAGACACACACTCGACCTCTAAGCTAGGGGTTAGTCGCCGCTAAGCACTATCAACCCTAACCAAGGACGAGACTCGACCTAGCATGCATGCTATAACTCAGGGCGCCAGCGCTTCATTTACTTATGCTCAGGGTCTGCGCCTGGCTTTGTACAAAGGGTTACATGCATCATCGGAAAGGCTCGTACAAAAGGTGGCTTGCCGGGGGGCCTGGCAAGCCGCGCCTCATGGGTAAAAATTGTGAAGATGCTCAATGTTCCAGGAGTTACTACCGGAACGGCATCTTCAGTCTCCAGGCGGACTGCGCCGGGCTTGGTGACTCATATTACCCGATAAGGGCCTTCCCACTTTGGCGTCAACTTGTTGGAATTCTTGGCTGATTGAACACGCCGAAGAACAAGGTCGCCTTCCTCAAAGCTTCGGGCATGAACCTTGCGGCTATGGTAGCGGCGCAAGGCTTGCTGGTAGCGCGCTGCTCTCACAGCCGCCCGAAGACGATCTTCCTCAAGGAGCATTGCGTCATCTTGCCACAATTGCTCTTGCTCAAGCTCATCATAAGCGAGTACTCGAGGTGACCCGTATATGAGTTCAGTGGGGAGAACTGCTTCTGCCCCGTATACCATGGCAAAGGGTGTCTGGCCGGTGGCTCGATTTGGTGTCCTTCTGATTGACCAAAGAACCGCCAGCAATTCATAAATCCAGCACCTTCCACTCTTGTGCAGCCTGTCAAAGGTCTTTGTCCTTAAGCCTCGCAGTACTTCAGCGTTTTCCCTCTCAGCTTGACCGTTGCTTCGTGGGTGAGCAATGGAAGCAAAACAGACTTTGCTGCCGAGGTCTTGGGTATATTGCATGAAGGTGCGGCTTGTGAACTATGTACCATTGTCGGTGATAACCTTGTTGGGTACACCAAAACGGCACGCTAGTCCCTTGAAGAATTTGACGGCTGACTGAGCTGTGACCTTCCTCACTGCTTCCACCTCTGGCCACTTTGTGAACTTGTCGATTGCGACGTACAAGTACTCAAAGCCCCTGACAGCGCGGGGGAAAGGGCCTAGTATGTCGAGCCCCGAGACCGAGAAGGTCCAGGAGAGAGGAATGGTTTGAAGGGCTTGAGCTGGCTGATGAAGCTTCTTTGAATGGAATTGACACGCTTCACACCTGGTGACTAGTGTCGTCGCATCCTGGAGGGCGGTGGGCTAGAAGAAGCCTTGCCGAAACGCTTTGCTGGCAAGGGCCCTTGACCCAATGTGGGATCCACATATGCCTCCATGTATCTCCGCCAGCAGCCCCAGTCCTTCCTCTCGAGGGATACACTTCAATTTCACGCCGTTCGGCCTCTTTCTATACAGGACATCATCGATGAACTGGTACATAGTAGAGCGACGGGCTACCTTTTCTGCTTCTTCCTGCTCCGCAGGAAGTTCCCCTGTTTGGAGTAATCGGACGGTGTGTTGTGCCCATGCTGGAGCCTGGGGCTCGACGGTGAGGACTAAAGGCGTTTCCTCCGCTACAGGGCGGCTGTCTCAACGGCAAGAGCTTGATGCTCCGCCGGAGCTAGCCGTCCCGTGGCGGGCTCAGTGTCTCCGGCAACATCCTTGCCGGCGGCTCCAGGGAGCTCGGCGGGAAAGTACTTGTCGGGCCCTGATTTCCTCCTCTCGTTTTGCTCTGTTGATGGATCAACGGATGGCTGAGTTAGCTGAAGCACAAAGGTACCTGGTTCCACAGGTAGCTTGAGGGCAGCGCATTTTGATAGGTAATCGGCGACATCATTCTCCGCTCGGGGAACGTATTCTACCTGTATACCGTCAAAACGCTCTTCCAGCTTTCTCACTTCATCGACGTATGCCTTCATCAACGGGCTCTGGTAATCCTTGTTGACTTGCTTGGCGACAAGTTGCGAGTCGCCTCTGACGACGAGTTTCTTGATTCCGAGGTCCGCCCCGATCCTAAGACCGGCAATCAGCCCTTCGTACTCAGCCGTATTGTTTGTTGACACCTCCCCGGGGAAGTGCATCTGGATCACGTACTTGAGGTGCTCTCCGGTGGGCGCGACAAGCAGTACACCAGCCCCGACGCCCTATAAGGAGAAAGCTCCGTCAAAGTACATGATCCAGTCGCAACTTGCCTCCTTGCCGGGGAGAGCAGTCTCTTGGGTTTCTTCGTCAGGCGTCACAGTCCATTCTGCAACGAACTCCGCCAGGACTCGGCTTTGAATCGTCGAGGTACTCTCAAACTTGAGGCCAAAGCCGGACAGTTCCAGTGCCCACTCTACGATCCTTCCCGTTGCGTCTGGATTGTGCAATATCCGTCGCAGGGGGAGGCGAGTGACAACAGTGATTTCGTGCGCCTAGAAGTAGTGACAAAGCTTCCTCGAGGCCATAAGAAGGCCGAAGAGCAGTTTCTGCACACCGGAGTACCTTGATCTAGCCCCCTGCAGAAGGGAGCTAACAAAGTAGACCGGGTGCTGCATCATCTTCTTCCTTGGCGGCACTCCAACCGGCTACGTCGTCTCGGCATCAGTGGCATCAGGCTCCGTCGCTGCTATTACCTCATCATCAATTTCTCTCTGTGCCACTAGTGCGGCGCTGACCACCTGGTTCGTTGCCGCCAGGTACAGCAGCAACGGTTCCTGTGGCCTAGGCGCAACAAGTATTGGCGCGGAGGAGAGGTACCTCTTCAAATCTTGCAATGCTGCTTCGGCTTCTAGCATCCTTTCCATCGAGCCTGCCTTTTTCAAAATCTTGAAAAAGGGAAGGGCACGCTCGGCAGACTTGGAAATGAACCTGCTCATGGCGGCAACGCAACCAGCAAGCCGACGCACATCCTTGACTCGCTTGGGCACTTTAATCTGCTCTATAGCTTTGATCTTGTCCGGATTGGCCTCTATCCCACGCTGTGACACAAAGAACCCGAGAAGCTTGCCAGACGGGACGCCGAAGACGCACTTCTCAGGGTTCAGCTTGAGATTGATCTTGCGTAGGTTTGCAAATGTTTCTTGTAAATCTGATATGAGGGTTGCCCTGTTCTTGGTTTTGACCACTATACCATCCATATAGGCTTCCATATTTCTATGGAGCTGGGGTTCAAAACCAGTCTGGACCGCCCTTGCAAACGTTGAACCAACACTCTTCAACCCGAAAGGCATCCATATAAAGCAATACGTACCACATGGGGTGACGAATGCCATTTTCTCTTCATCTTCCCTTGTCATGAAGATTTGGTGGTAGCTGGAGTAGACATCAAGGAATGACAACAGATCACACCCAGCTGTGGAGTCAACAATCTGGTCGATGCGCGGCAACGGGAAGGGGTCTTTGGGACAAGCCTTATTAATATCTGTGTAATCAATACACAGCCTCCACTTCCCATTTGCCTTGCGCACTACCACCGGATTGGCCAACCACGTTGGATGGAGCACTCCTCTTACCAAACCCGCTGCTTCCAGTTTCCGGATCTCCTCTGTGATGAACTCTTGTCGTTCCAAAGCTTGCTTTCTGACCTTCTGCCTGACGGGCCGCGCATGAGGACAGACAGCAAGGTGGTGCTCAATCACCTTCCTGGGAACGCCCGGGATGTCGGATGCTTGCCAGGCAAACACATCGACATTCGCCCGCAGGAAGGTGACGAGCACGTCTTCCTATTTGTCGTCAAGGGTGGAGCTTATGGTAAAAGCTCCTCCCATGCCGTCCTCCTTGACAGAAACCTTCTTGGTTCTCGGTGGTGTGGCCCTGGATTTCTTGTTTCTGTCGGCGGAGCTCTCTGGCACGTCCTCGACGGGAGCGCTACACTCCGAAGAGGTGTCCTTGCCGGAGTGGGTGCCTGATGTCTCACCGGTCTTCTTCTTTTGCCTTCCCGGGGCTCCAACGGCAGGAGCAAGCGCCTTAGTAGTGGCGGCTGCTGCAACTGCTTGTTGGTAGAGTTGGTCAGCGCAAATTAGCGCATCCTTCTTGTCTGATGGGACGGTGATGATCGTCACAGGCATCGGCATCTTCAGGGTGTTGTAGGCGTAATGTGACGCCGCCATGAACTTGGCCAGCGCTGGGCGGCCAAGGATCCCGTTGTAAGGCAAGGGGATCTTGGCAACGTCGAACACAATCCTTTCTGTCCTGTAGTTCAGATCATTCCCAAAAGTCACGGGCAACGTGATCTTTCCCTTTGGTTGACTTCTTCCCGGGTTGACCCCCTGAAACGTGCCCGTCTCTTCAAGGTCTTCATCAGGAATCTGCAATTTCTTGATCACGGCAGGCGAGATTAAGTTCAGACCGGCCCCGCCATCGACTAGCATCTTTGTCACCTTGAGGTTGCGTATTGTTGGTGAAACCAACAATGGCAAGTACCCGACTGCAGTAGTGCGATCAAGGTGATCCTCAGCGTAAAAAAATGATAGGTGTGCTGGATCACTTCAGCGGCCTTTGGGCATCAAACGACGGTTCCGCCGCTGTAACCTCACGCGCCCACTGTTTAAGCTGGCGGTGGGAGGTATGCAGTGAGGCGCCGCCATCGACGCACATGGCCTCTGTAGCTTTCTGAAATTCTTGGTCACCAGACTCATCGTCCTCTTCGTGATCATCGTCTTCTGGCTTTTTGTCACGGCCCCGAGCGGGCCTCTCCTGCTGTTTATCTTTGCCGCGACGGCCCGCCTGGCCGTCACGCTTCTTGCCGGACCCCTCAGCACCGTCCCGGCCTTTCTCCTTGTCCCGCCTCTCATATTCAGCCCTCTGCTTCTCAGCAAGGAGCTCAACCTATCGGCAGTTCTGGAGATCATGGCCTTTGGTGCGATGGATCTTGCAGTATTGCTTGTCGGAGTTCCCTGGCTTCTCGGCAGCCGCCAAGGCCCAGCAGGTGACACATCCGGCAATTTCCTTGCCGGGGTCGTCTGCCTTGGTTTTCTTGGCGGAGCCGGAGTCGCCAGATCCCTCGACGGCAAGCACAACTTTACCTTTGCGCTTCATGTTGCGGCGCCGGCCTTTCTTCGCCGGGGCGGCGGTATCCTCATCTGAGGAGTCGGTTTCCACGCCGGCATGTTCGCCGGGGTACTTCCTTCCCTCTTCAGCTCGGGCACATTTGTCAGCAAGAACATAGAGTTCTGCCACATCTTTCACCTTGTTCATTGCCAGTTCTTCGCGCATCTTGCGGTTACGCACGTTCTGATGGAACGCGCTAATGATGGCGGCAGGGTGAACATCAGGGATATTGTACTGTACCCGGCTGAACCTCTGTATATACTTGCATAGACTCTCGCCTCCCTTCTGGGGAATGACATGCAGGTCGCTTACTTGGCCGTGGGCTTGGTGACCCCCAGTAAAGGTGCCCACAAACTCATGGCACAAATCTGACCAAGAGGAAATAGAGTCTACCGGCAAGTGCATCAACCACGACATGGCATTAGGTTTAAGAGCCAATGGAAAGTAATTCACAAGCACCTTATTGTCGCGGGCTCCGGTGGCTTGCATCGCGATGGTGTATATGCTGAGGAACTCAGACGGGTGAGTCTTGCCGCTGTACTTTTTGCCAACGTCAGGTTTGAAGGTGCGGTGAGTGGGCCACTGGAACTGCCGCAGCTCACGGGTAAAAGCCGGACAGCCTATCTCATAACGTAGGCCTCCAGGGCTCTCCGGGGTCGGGTGGTTCACAGCAGGCCCTGCTCGCCTGTCTGACTGGTGGCGCGCTCCACACCGGCGCTCGATAGTGGTTCGAGCATCTTCATGGGCTCGTTCCCGAAGAACTTGGCGCTGGTCACAGTGGGTCCACGGGTCAGACGATGCTATGGAGATGGCGTCACCCGTGACGTCGCGATGAGCCGGTGTCCGCGGTACCGGATGGGGAAGAGGTGAATGCACTGTAGTCACGGCGCCGCCGGCTTTTCCGCCACTGGTCCGCGGGACTCCATCGGAGCGTCGACCCGGGGGCCCCACCGGACTTGGTTCGTCTTTGTTGGCCACCGCAACAAGGCTTCGGATAGTGGTTTCCATTCGTCGAGTCTCCCCGTGGTGGGAGGAAAGTCGAGGAGCAACTGCGCGCGCTAGGGCCTCTGCTGGCGTCGGTGGCAGTGAAACCTACACGGATCGCGACGCGCTTCGACTTCTGACCATGTCAGAGGGAGCTCTATCACGACCCCGCGGTCGCATGCCGTTTTCACCAGCGCCTCGGCGAGTGGGCAGGTCTTCTACGTCCCGGGAGTGGTGCTCGGGGCTCTTCCCGCGGCGACGCCCGGGATCTTCGACGTGATTACGCCGTTCGTCGCGCGCTGCCTGGGAGGAGCGCGCTGTTGACTTCGGCGTGGGAGTCTTGGAGGCCCTCGCGTCGCCTTCGGGCGGGGCGGCGATGACCTTGGAAGGCCCTGCTCCACCCGCGAAGGACTTGGCTCCGCCTTTGGATTTGGCTACGTGTGGCCCGTTACCAGGCGCACAAACATCGCCGCCTCCCAAACTCCGGCTGCTGGGATGGTGTTGGTGTTCGCGAGCAGCCCCTCGGGTCCTCTCTACGACCGGTCCGCTGCTCGCCTGCGTCGGGATGGGTTGTCCGGCTTCCGACTGGCCAACCGCCACCATCGTCTTCTTCTTGGGCGCCATGATGATGAAGAAGCGCCGAACTAACTGCTAAAGCCAATTCTCAAAACTGCGTCCCCTACCTGGCGCGCCACAGATGTCGGTGCAGAACGACACCTATGGGATCACAAGAATCCCTACTACGGTTGGCGGGGCGTGGGGTCGTGAGAAGAGCGGATCTAATAGATAGCACACAGTTAGTTTATCCAAGTTCGGGCCGCAAGGATGCGTAAAACCCTACTCCTGCTTTGGTGGATTGTATATCTGTGTTCTTCAGCTAGCTATAGGGCGTGAGTAGCTCCAAAAAGCTGAATCCTTCTCCTGGTCGCCTCGGGCCTCCTTTTATAGAAAAAGGGGTTGCCACAGTGGCACAGAGGATGTGGAAAGGGAACAGTGATGCGAGGTTATCCCTCACATTACATGACAAGGCGCCTTTAATGCGTCTTGCTTAGGTGTCCTTGCTTTATCAGGGACAGGGGAGAGATCTGTCTCGTCCATCGCCGCTCCTTCTCGTGTCGACACGCGCCCTGGCCAGCAATGCCTGAGATGCCACGCAGGTAGGCAAGCAGCTGAGGTGGCGCAGTGGTGGGTCTTCACGAAGATCTGCATGCCGCCACGCAGGTGCCTGCCCAGCTGGTTGGGTCGGCAGCTGCATGCGAACGGTGATGGAGGTTTAGTCTGCATGGGCCTGATGGTGGCCCTGCAGGTGTCCTAGGTAAGGGCCTTGCCGGGGCCCCGACAAGGGTCTTGCCGAGGCGCCTGCTGTCATCCCCGGCAAGGCGCTTGCCGGGGGCCTTGTGGTCTTCCTCGGCTGGGATCCCACCAAGGGTTGTCGTCTCCTTAGTGCGTATCTGATCTTGAATGTCTTCACGAAGATCTGCATGCCGCCACGGGTATGTCTCCTGAATCCTTGCCCTTTGGGGGCAGTGGACTCAAGGGTGATTTGCTCTGTAGGCGCAGGACGAGTCGCCGCGGCAAGGGTCTTGCCGGGGCTGCTAGAACTGTCTCCCGGCAAGGATCTTGCCGGGGGAGTCCGCTTCGTCCCCTTTGCTCTTCGTGGTCTTGGCCTTGGCGTCATAGTTCTAGTTCTCTTGAGCTTCGGTCTTACCCTGGCTCACCTCCCTTGACTTGCTTGGTGTGGTGGTGCCCGTGGCTCAGACTGCCCGTGCACAGTTATAGGGGTACAAAAAGTGTACCCCTCTTTTTGTACACCGACAAGAACAGAGTTCTAGAACGCAAATGTGGATACCTTTCTTGACGAAGAAGGAATTTCACAGGAGTTCTTAGCTACGTACACACCTCAACAAAATGGAGTTGTTGAGAGGAAGAACTGGACTCTTATTGAGATGGCAAGAATGATTCTTGATGAGTACAAGACGCTAAAAAAATTTTGGGCGGAAGCGGTTGAGACAGCTTGTCATGCAACAAATCGCTTGCATCTTCACAAGCTACTCGGCAAGACGGCATACGAACTTCTCACGGTAACAAACCCCAAGTTGGATACTTTCGAGTATTTGGCTCAAAGTGTTACATTTTTGATAAGCATCATCATTCTAAATTTGCTCCTAAATCTCATGAGGGTTTCCTACTTGGTTATGGCTCAAACTCTCACACTTACCGTGTGTACAATAATTTCACCCGAAAGGTTGAAGAGACGGTAGATGTGAAGTTTGATGAATCTAAAGGCTCACAAGTAGAGCAATTGCCAATTGATGTAGGAGATAAAGACCATTCAGAAGCAATCCAAGACTTGTCTATTGGCAAGATTCGTCCAATGGAGGTGAAGGAGAGTACCTCGTCCATCCAAGCGGAAGCTTCTACCTCACGACACGGTGAACCAAGAGTTGACATGGAAGCATCCACAAGTGGAACACGCCAAGATGAAGAAAATGAGGAAGTACACCAAGATGAACCTCATCAACCTCCTTATCCACCTCGACAAGAGAACGATAACATCAACAATGAAGAAGGCCAAGAAGAAGAACGAGATGATGAAGAAGATGATCCACCCTGACCCAAACAAAATCTCCCACAAGTTCGAGCAAGAGTTTCACGAGACCATCCCGTTGAACAAATCTTCAACGATATTCAAACCGGGAGAATCACTCACTCTAAAACTCGTTTGGCTAATTTTTGTGAACATTATTCATTCATCTCTAGCATTGAACCTATGAAGGTTGAAGAAGCATTGGAAGATCCGGATTGGATAAATGCCATGCACGAAGAGCTACACAACTATGAGAGAAATCAAGTGTGGACATTGGTCGAGAAGCCCGACAACAACCACAACATCATCGGTACCAAATGGGTCTTTTGCAACAAGCAAGACAAAGATGGACAAGTAGTTCGCAATAAAGCACGTCTCGTCCCCCAAGGCTACACTGAAGTCCAAGGTATGGACTATGGTGAGACATATGCCCCCGTTGCTAGACTTGAGTCCATCCGCATCTTACTTGCCTATGCTAATCACCATGATATCACCTTGTACCAAATGGATATTAAAAGTGCTTTCCTAAATGGTGAAATTTAGGAGGAAGTTTATGTTAAACAACCTCCCGGCTTTGTTAAGCCTAAGAAACCTGATCATGTTTACAAACTTCAAAAAGCTCTTTATGGTCTTAAACAAGCTCCTAGAGCATGGTACAAATGCTTGACCAAGTTCCTTATTGAAAAAGGCTTTGAGATTGGAAAGATTGATTCTACTCTTTTTATTAAAAGGGTTAATGGTGAATTATTTATGTGCCAAATTTATGTTGATGATATCATATTTGGTTCAACTAACCAACATTTTAGTGAAAAGTTTGGAAAGCAAATGTCAGAGAAGTTTGGGATGTCTATGATGAGTGAACTCAAGTTCTTTCTTGGGTTACAAATCAAGCAAACTAAGGAAGGCACCTTTGTTTCTCAAACTAAATACACCAAGGACTTATTCAAGAAGCTTAACATGCAAGAAAGCAAAGGTATGAAAACTCCCATGCCAACTAGTGGACATCTTGACTTGACCAGGGAGGGCAAAACCGGTTGACCAAAAGGTTTATCGCTCTATGATTGGTTCATTGTTATATCTATGTGCCTCCCGTCCCAATATTATGCTAAGTGTGTGCATGTGTGCATGATATCAAGCGGCCCCCAAAGAATGTCATCTTAAGGTTGTGAAAAGGATAGTGAGATACCTAATTCATACACCAAATTTTGGCATTTGGTATCCTAAGAGGTCTTCTTTTGATCTTGTTATCTATTCCGACTCGGACTATGCTGGTGACAAGGTTTATAGAAAGTCCACTTCGGGTACTTGTCAATTTCTTGGTAGATCTCTTGTATCTTGATCCTCCAAGAAACAAAACTCGGTATCCTTATCCACCGCTGAAGTGGAATACATTACCACCGGTTCATGTTGTGCTCAGTTACTTTGGATGACCCAAACTCTTAAAGATTATGGGATCTATGTGAAACATGTTCCATTGCTTTGTGACAATGAAAGTGCTATTAAGATTGATCATAATCCCGTGCAACATTCTCGAACCAAGCATATTGAAGTTTGTCATCATTTCATTCGAGATCATGTTGCCAAAGGGGACATTGATCTTAAGCATGTTCGTACGGATAAGCAATTGGCGGATATATTCACCAAACCACTTGATGAGAAAGTATTTTGCCATTTGAGAGGTGAATTGAACATCATTCATGCTTCAAACTTGGATATATGCAAGGCATGAGCCTTTGACTAATCCTTGATGTTTCTCTTATGATGATGATCATATGTCATGGATATATTTGCACCCTTTCATGCTATCTAACCCTTGTAGGTACTTGGATGAATCAAAATCTATGAGATTGCAAATCACTCACATCTTGAGCAATCTCTACATCATCAAGTCTGTACAATATGATGGTTGAATACAAGGAAGCATGAAACCTTTCAACATATCCTTTGACCATTTCTATATATCAAATTTCATTTGGTATCGAATTCATGATTGTCATTTTGGATACACAAGTGCTCTTACTTGCAAGACTAACCCATGTAGGTAGATGAACTCAAACTAAAAGTGGTGCTCCCAATCTTTGATGAGCTACATCAACCTTGAGCATCCCACACAAGTTCAACACCACCACCCAAGGTATGTTATTCCATCTTAGAGAAGCTTTGCCCCAAGTCATGGGTCAAAGAAACTCAACAAGATGCGAATACATCAAATGCTTAAACAAAAAATGGTAACCCCATTTTGAGCTTAAACGACGAGTATGACCTATGATCAAGTGTTCTCACTTGATTCCTCAGTCAATATACTCTAACATAGTTGACTTTGTTGCCGACCAATTCTAGATGAAGTTCTCTAGTGTTTCCATGTGCATCTCATCCTATCTAACCTTGTTTACTCAGGTTCATATCTTCCTAAGCCATCTTAAGCCCACAAGGGAAGTATATGCATCTCATCCATGTGCACGATGATCTCTTGCTAATGTACATATTGTTTGGAAGAAGGACTCATGAACATGAAGGTACAATTCCTATATTCACATCATTTGCGATGATGCATATAGCCTAGATACATGTAACTCATTGCTTGCTATATCATGATTATGCATTCACATGCTCTTATACTCTGCATTTACATGATCGCATACGTGTAGGGGGAGCCTATGAATGTTACATGTGTTTCCAAAGCTTTACCTACTATTCCTTATATCTTTATCAAAGCTTTGATGTGTGTTGTCATCAATTACCAAAAAGGGGGAGATGGAAAGCACAAGTGCTCCCTAGGTGGTTTTGGTAATTAATGTCAACATATCTCTTGTTGGACTAATGTTTTTATCTAGTATATTTTAGATAAGTTCAACAGATGGAGTGGCGTGGACAAGAGGATGTGGAACCCCTTCAAGATGCTAAGGACAAAGGATTGGCTCGAGCTCAAAAGCGCAAGGCTCTACATTTTCAGTTTAGTGATCCAAGATCCCATTGAGTCCTTAGGAAAGCCAATACTATTAAAAGGGGATGAGGTGTTGCTTAATGGCTTGCTTGCTCAAAGTGCTTAGTGATATGATCCAAAGCCCTCAACCACTTTCTTATATCCACATATGTCCCAAACCAAAAGTCAAACTCGGCCCCACCGATTTGATCCATCCGGCGCCACCGAGTTCACTTGACATAGCCACTGCCAGAAACCCTAATCAATTCGGTCTCACCGAGATGGGCTTGCAAACACTCTGTTGCCTATTGCAATTATTTTAGTCCAATCGAGATAAGCAATCGGTCCCACCGAGTTTGCCAGACCAACTCTCTGTTTTGCTTATTACCAAAATCGGTCTCACCGAGTTTGTGTAATCGGTCAAGCCGGGATGAGGTTTTACCGTAACCCTAGCACATCGGTCCCACCGAAATGCCTAACGGTCACATTATGAGCTGAATCGGTCTGACCGAGTTTTCTGTTTTGGTCCCACCGAGTTTGGTAAATTGTGTGTAACGGTTAGATTTTGTGTGGAGGCTATATATACCCCTCCACCCTTCCTTCATTAGTAAGCAGAACCATCAGAAAGTGCCTACACTTTTGGCATACATTTTCTGAGAGACAACCACCTACTCATGTGTTGAGACCAAAGTATTCCAGTCCAACCATATGAATCTTGATCTCTAGCCTTCCCCAAGTTGCTTTCCACTCGAATCATCTTTCCACCAAATCCAAATCGGTGAGAGAGAGTTGAGCATTGGGGAGACTATCATTTGAACCACAAGAGCAATGAGTTCATCATCAACACACCATCTATTAAGTTTTGGAGAGTGGTGTCTCCTAGATTGGTAAGGTGTCACTTGGGAGCCTCTGACAAGATTGTGGAGTTGAACCAAGGAGTTTGTACGGGCAAGGAGATCGCCTACTTCATGAAGATCTACCCTAGTGAGGCAAGTCTTTCGTGGGCGATTGCCATGGTGGGATAGACAAGGTTGCTTCTTCGTTGACCCTTCCTGGGTGGAGCCCTCCGTGGACTCGCGCGACCGTTACCCTTCGTGGGTTGAAGTCTCCACCAATGTGGATGTACGATAGCACCACCTATCAGAACCATGCCAAAAATCTCCGCGTCTCCAATTGCGTTTGCACACTCCAATCCCATCCCTTTACTTTCTTGCACATTGCATGCTTTACTTTCCGCTGCTCATATACTCTTGCCATGCTTCCTTGAATGTATTGGGAATATTTAAACTTGTGCTAAAACTCTACCTTAACTTGAAGAAATTAAAAACTGCTACTTTTCTTTGTTAAGAGTCTCTTCACCCCCTCTAGACACCTCTTCTCGATCCTTTCACTTTGCCGGCAAGGGCTCTTGACCCTATGTGGGAGCCATACATGCCTCCATGTATCTCTGCCAACAGCTCCAGTCTGTCCTCCAGAGGAATGCACTTCAGTTTCACGTTGTTTGGTCTTCTTCTGTATAGGGCATCATCCACAAACTGGTACATGCTGGACCGATGGGCTACTTTGTCTGCCTCTACCTGTTCCTCAGGGAGTTCTCCTGTTTGGAGGAGACGGACGGTGCGCTGCGCCCATGCCGGTGCTTGGGGCTCAACGGCAAGGACTAAAGGCTCATCTTCGGCCGTAGGGACAGCTGCATCTACGGTTAGGGCTTGGGGCCCCACCGGAGGTTGCTGCTCCCCGACAAGCTTGGGGCACCCGGCAATGTCCTTGCCAACGGCTCCTGGGAGCTCAGTGGGAAAGTACTTGCCGGGGACTGCCTTCCTTCATTTGTTCTATCCTGCTGATGGCTCAACGGATGGCTGGGTTAATTGGAGCACAAAGGTACCTGGTTCCACAGGCAACTTGAGGGCAGTGCATTTCGACAAGTCGTTGGCAATGTTGTTCTCTGCTTGGGGAACATGCTCTGCTTGTAGACCGTCAAAATGCTCCTCCAATTTCCTCACTTCATCCACATAGGCCTCCATCAATGGGCTCTAGTAATCCTTGTTAACTTGCTTGATGACGAGCTGCGAATCACCTCTAATGATGAGCTTCCTAATTCTGAGGCCTGCCGCAATCCTAAGACCGGCAAGCAAGCCCTCGTACTCCACCGTGTTGTTCATTGATTTTTCCTGGGGAAAATGCATCTGGACTACGTACTCGAGGCGCTCTCCGGTGGGTGTGATGAGAAGCATGTCGGCACCAGCACCTTGCAGCGAGAAAGCTCCATCAAAGTACATAATCCAATCATAGCTCGTCTCCTTGCCGGGAAGGGTGGTCTATTGAACCTCTTCGTCGGGCGTTGAGGTCCATTCTGCTATGAACTCTGCCAGGGCTCGGCTCTTGATTGTTCAAGTACTTTCAAACTTGAAGCCAAATCTTGACAGTTCCAATGCCCACTCCACAATCCTCCCAGTTGCATCCGGGTTGTGCAAGATTCGTTGGAAAGGGAGCGGGTGACGACGGTGATCTCGTGTGCTTGGAAATAGTGACACAGCTTTCTCGACTCCAGGAGGAGGCCGAAAAGCAACTTCTGCATACTATAATATCTTGATCTATCCCCCTGCAAGAGGGAACTTAAGAAATAGACCGGGTGCTGCACCACCTTCTTCTTCTGTTCGACTTCGCCCACTTGCGCAGACTCTGCCCTGCCGGGACCGGGCCTTGCCGACGGTTCCACCTTGCCGGCATCAGGCCTTGCCGGGGAATGCTCTGGTTTATCATCCGATGGCTCCGCCGCTGCCGCTGCCTCTTCCTCAAGCTCCCTCTGTGCTACTAGCACATCACTGACCACTTGATTCGTCACCGCTAGATATAGCATCAACGACTCTTGTGGCTTAGGAGCGACTAGTATTGGCATGGAGGAGAGGTATCTCTTCAAATATTGCAGCGCTGCCTCTACCTCCAAAGTCCATTTCATTGGACCCGCCTTTTTCAAACATTGAAAAAGGGGAGGCGCACTCAGCAGATTTGGAGATGAACCTACTTAAGGAAGCAACACAACCGGCGAGCCTATGGACGTCTTTGACTCGTCTTGGCGCCTCAATCTGCTCGATCGCTTTGATCTTGTTAGGATTTGCTTCGATTCCGCATTGAGATACAAAGAACCGAAGAAGTTTGCTGGATGGGATGCCGAACACACACTTCTCTTGGTTGAGCTTGAGGTTGATCTTGCGCAGGTTTGCAAATGTTTCCTCCAGATGCTGCACAAGCGTGGCAGTGTCCTTGGTTTTCACCACTATATCATCCATATCACTATGCAGCTGGGGCTCAAAACCAATTTGGACTGCTCGGGCAAATGTCAAACCAACGCTTTTCAACCCAAAAGGCATCCGCACAAAACAGTGCGTTCCACATGGGGTGATGAACGCAGTCTTTTCTTCATCTTCCTTCATCATGAAGATCTGGTGGTACCCTGAGTAGGCATCGAGGAACGACAACAAGTCACACCCGACAGTGGAGTCCACTATCTGGTCAATGCAGGGCAGAGGGAAAGGATCCTTTGGGAAGGCTTTATTGATATCTGTATAATCAATACACAGTCTCCACTTCCCATTGCCTTCCGCACTACCACTGGGCTGGCCAACCATGTGGGGTGGAGCACTCCTCTGACCAAGCCTGCTGCCTCCAACTTCCCGATCTCCTCGATGATGAACTCTTGTCGCTCCAAAGCTTGCTTTCTAACCTTCTGCTTGACGGGCCGCGCATGGGGACAGACAGCAAGGTCGTGCTCAATCACCTCCATGGGAACGCCGGGGATGTCGGATGCTTGCCACGCAAACACATCGACATTCACCTGTAGGAAGGCAATGAGTGCGCTTTCCTATTTTCTGCCAAGGGTGGAGCTTATGGTAAAAGCTCCACCCGTGCCATCCTCCATGACGGGCACCTTCTTGGTTTCTGGTGGGGCCGTCTTGGATCTCTTGCTCCCACCAGCGGAGCTCTCTGGCACGTCCTCAACGGGAAAGCGGCGCTCCGAAGAGGCGCATTTACCGGTGGAGGTGCATGAGTCCTTGCCAGGGTCAGAAGTCCTGCCGGAAGGGGCCTTGCCAGCAGGGGCAGAGGCCTTGCTGGTTTTCCTCCCTCCCTGGGCCTCAGCGGTAGGAACAAGTGCCTTGGCGACAGCAACTGCAATTGCCTTGCGGTAGAGTTGGTCGGTGCAGATGAGCGCGTCTTTCTTGTCGGAGGGGACGTTGATGATGCTCATCGGCCCGGGCATCTTCAACGTGTTGTAGGCGTAATGTGATGCCGCCATAAACTTGGCCAGCACTGGGCGGCCGAGGATGCCATTATAGGGCAAGGGGATTTGGCAACATAAAAAATTCTTCTCCGTCCTATAGTTCAGCTCGCCCCCAAATGTAACTCGCAACATGATCTTACCCTTTGGCTGACTCCTCCCTGGGTTGACCCCTTGAAACGTGCCTGTTTCGTCGAGATCTCCATCGGGGATTTGCAGCCTCTTGATCACGGCGGGCGAGATCAGGTTCAGATCGGCCCCGCCGTCAACTAGCACTTTTGTCACCTTGAGGTTGCGTATTGTTGGTGAAACCAACAACGGCAAACATCCGATTGCAGTCGTGCAATCAGGGTGATCCTCGGTGTAAAAATGATAGGCGTACTAGACCACTTCAGTGGCCTCTAGGCATCGAACGATGGCTCCGCCGTAGTAACTTCACGCACCCACTGCTTTAGTTGGCGGTGATAGGTGAGATACGAGGCGCCACCGTCGACGTACATGACCTCCGTAGCTTTCTGGAACTCGTGCCCATCGGACTCGTCGTCATCATCATGATCATCGTCTCCCTCCTTCATGTCGCGGCCCCGAGTGGGCCTCTCTTGTTGGTTATCTTTGTCGCGGCGACCCCCTCGACCGCCACGCATCTTGCCGGACCCCTTAGGACCGTCCTGGCCCTTCTCTTATCACGCCTCTCATACTCAGCTTTCTGCTTCTCTGCGAGCAGCTCAACCTGCCGGCAATTCTGGAGGTCATGTCCCTTGGTGCGATGGATCTTGCAGTACTGCTTGTCGGAGCCTCCAGGCTTATCGGCAGCCGCCAAGGCCTGGCAGGCGGCGCACCCGGCAACTTCCTTGCCGAGGTCGTCAACCTTGGCCTTCTTGGTAGCGCCGGACTCGCCGGATCCCTCGACGGCAAGCACGGTCTTGCCCTTATGCTTCCTATTGTGGCGTCGGCCCTTATTTGCTGGGGTGACGACGTCTTCGTCTGTGGAGTCAGTTTCCGCGCCGGCATCTTTACCGGGGTACCTCCTCCGTTCTTCCGCCCGAGCACATCTATCGGCCAGAACATAAAGCTCGGCTATATCCTTAACCTTGTTCATCGCCAGCTCCTCACGCATCTCGCGGTTGCGCACATTCTAATGGAATGCACTAATGACAGCGGCGGGATGAACATCTAGGATGTTGTACTGCACACGGCTGAACGTTTGTATGTACTTGCGCAGGGTTTTGCCGTCCTTCTGGGGGAAGACATGCAAATCACTCACCTGGCCAGGAGCTTGGTGGCCTCCGGTAAAGGCGCCAACAAACTCATGGCACAGATCCGACCAAGAAGAAATGGAATCCATTGGTAGGTGCATCAACCATGATAGGACGTTGGGCTTAAGTGCCAACGGAAAATAGTTGGCAGGCACCTTGTCGTCCCAAGCCCCGGTAGCTTGCATCGCGATAGTGTAGATGCTGAGGAACTCCGACAGGTGAGTCTTGCCGTTGTACTTTTCTCTGACCTCGGGCTTGAATGTGCGGTGGGTGGGCCACTGGAACTGCCGTAGCTCACGGGTAAGGCCGGATAACCCACCTCATAAGGTAGGTCACCAGAACACCCCAACGTCTGGGCGAGCATGCTGGCCCGGTGCATCTCGAGAGTGATGCAAAGGGCTCTTCCCGCGGCGGTGCCCGGGGGCACCGACGTCGCGGCGTTGCTCGTCATGCACAGACTGGGAAGACCGCGATGCGAGCGCCGGCTGGGGCATCTTGGAGGTCGCGGCGCCGCCCGTGGGCAGCACGGCCCCGTCCCCGGACCCAGCGGCATGTGGCTCATCGTCTTGGACACGAACGACGCCGCTCGCCTGGCCCCGGTTGCCAGAGTGTCGTGGATTCTCGTGGGCCATGCCTCCTCCACCATCCACATCTGCCCCATCGCCCGTCCGGGCTGGTACGGGCGGTCCGGCTCCAGACGATCCGATCGCTGTGATCCCCTTCTTATTGGGGGCCATGGCGATGATGAAGTCGATGCGCTAACCTTCAGACCAAATTTTCACAGCCTCCTGCCCCCTACCTGGCACGCCAAAGATGTCGGGGGAAACGACACCTATGCGATCCCGGGGAATCCCTTTCTACGGTTGGCGGGGCGTGGAGCTGCGCAAAGACCAGGTCTAGAAGATCAGCGCGAGGGGATTTTTACCCAAGTTCAGGCTGCAAACGATGCGTAAAACCCTAGTCCTGCTTGTCTGTGTTTATTTGGTGTTCTTGAGTTCTTGAACTAGTTGCGGTGCATGCCCAGTCCAAAAAAGTCTGAATCCTTCCACAGTACACCTCAGTCCTCCTTTTATATGTCAAAGGGGTCGCCACAGTGGCACAAAGGAGGTGGAATGTATCTATAGGGTACAATTTTATCGCCTGGCACCGTAGGAAAAACGCATTAAATGCGCTACCGACGTGCCCTCTAGCTTTATCGGAGACGGCAATGAAGCTCATCCCGTCCATCGCCGCCTCGCCTTGATTCGTCGTGCGTCCAGGCTGACAAAGCATGCAGCGCCATGCTGGCTGGTTGGCTGCTATGCTGGTGTGGTGACAGGGTCTTCGCGAAGATCTGCACGCCACCACGCAGTTGCTTGACTAGTTGGCCTAGAAGCTGCATGTTGCCATGCACGCGCTTTCCTAGTTGGCGAGCTGGTTGCCGCATTGGAAAGGTCGCGGGGTAGAGAGACATTGGTGGGTGCGGGCCTAGTTGTGGCCCCACATATGCCCCCATCAAGGTTCTTACCGGGGCCTCATGGCTGTCCCCGGCAAGGATCTTGCCGGGGGTCTTCATCTGTCTCCGGCAAGAATCTTGCTAGTGGTCCCGGCAAGGATCTTGCCGGGGGTCTTCGTCTTATGGTTCTCATCTAGGCTTGCGGGCCTTTGGTCCTCACAAAGATCTGCTTGCCTCCATGCAGGCGCCCCGAGTCTTCGTCTTGATGTTGTTGATGATGTCAAAACTCTCAGGCTCAAGGGCGGCAGCCTTGCTGGTATTGGGAAAGTCGCCCCGGCAAGGCTCTTGCCGGGGCTATGTAAGCCACCCCAGCAAGGTCCTTGCCGGGGGAAGTCTACCTTGTCCTTTTGCTCTTCGTGGCTCTGGCTTGAGTACTGCCTTGGCAGTCTTGTATCTTTCCTTCTTCTGCCCCGCCAAGCATGGCCGCAGGTGTGGCTACGACTACCCGCGCACAAGTAAAGGGGTACAGAAAGGCCCCTACTTTTGTACACCGACACCCATGAAGCTTCTAGTGCCTCTTTTGTTCCATATAAATCATCAAAAAGTTTCGCTGCATTTGGAGAACTTTGATTTCTACACAAAAAACAACACCATGGTAGTTCCGCTGAAAACAACATCAGTCCGGGTTAGTTTCATTCCAATCATAGCAAAACCATATAGAATTGTTGTAAACATGACATGTATACTTCATAAATTATAGATATGTTGGAGATGTATCAGCATCCCCAAGCTTAATTCCTGCTCATCCTCGAGTAGGTAAATGACAAAAGAAATAATTTATGAAGTGTGAATTATAGCACAGTGCATAAGTTTGATCAATAATAATTTCAATCACTTTTCCTAGCATCATAACAACAAATCTTTCCCATAAAACTCATCATGATAAATTAGCAATCAATTCACAGGTTAGGGTTCAAACATTGCCTTCTCTTGAAACTTAACAACCTATGTTCTCAGTCACCAAGCAATTGCAAATTAACTTATTCAACAAAATCTAGGTAAGAGCTCCACATACTCAATCATCATATAGTCTTCTATGATTGCTAGTACTCAAAGCATATTTTTATAAGAAATGGCATCCATCAAATGCAGAGAAAGATAGGGGCTTAATGTTTCGCCTCCCTACTCATTTATCATAGAGATAATTGTCAACAATAATAAATCATGATAAAATATATTTGAATGGTGATATGTGCCTAGATCTTTCCCCACCACATGATGCTTGCCAACTAGAGAATAATTGAGGTTGAAATGTGAATGCATGCTACTGTCTCTTGCGTAAAAGTAAATATTGAAAAGTATAGGATATGCCCTTCGCAGAGGGAAGCACAGGTTGTCATGCGGTTTTTATTTTTAGATGCGGAATCTCTAAATGCAAAGGAACTTCATATTATATTGCCCCATATGATAGAAACCTTTATTATGCAGTTCGTCACTTTTATTACTTTTCCATCACAAGTTTGTACAATGCTTATTTTCCCTTAGAATAAAAGATCAAACATATTTAGGAGCAATTTTTATTGCTTTATGCATCGACGACAACTTACTTGAAGGATCTTATTCAATCCATAGATATGTATGGTGGACACTCATGGCAAGAAACTAGGTTTAAGGATTTTTGGATGCACAAGTAGTATCTCTACTTAGTATGAATCTTTGGCTAGCAGAAGATCCTAAGCAAACACCACATGTTAGATGATCCATAACAATATAACTTCTATGCAAATATACACAACCATAACTCATTATGTTGTCTTCCTTGTACAAATTCAACTAATTTTATGAAATTTGAAAAATAATTAGTGGGTATTCACAATCATAGAAGATTTCCAACATAATATATTTGTATGTGAGAGTTCTCTTCCTTATACTAATCATTCCTGAATTGCTTGTATGACCAATATTGTGATTGTTAAGCTTCAAATGATTTCACTTTCTAAACCTAATGTGAAGCTACTACTAGGTATGATTAAAGCATATGAAGCACATATAATTTCAACTTTATAATATTCAATTCATTCAACAATTTACTCATAGGATATAAGTGAAGCACAAGAGTAGATGACACTACTCAAAAAGATATAAGTGAAGATCAAGCGAGTAGTTAAGTACATGGGTAGACATTTGATGACTCTCTCTCATTTAAAAACTTTCAAATCTAAGTATTTTATTAAAATAGCAAGAAAAAAAAACTAAAATTGCATTCCAAGAATAGCCCAACTCACGTGAAGAAGCAAAAAACTTAGGCTCAACCGATACTAACGGATAATTGTTGATGAAGAAAGGTGGGATGCCTACCGGGGCATGCCCAAGCTTAGATGTTTGAAACTTCTTGAAATATTATCTAGGTATGCCTTGGAAATCCACAAGCTTGAGCTCTTGTGTCTTCTTCATTCCTCCCACATCATAGATTCCTTAAATCTCAAAAACTTCATCCACACAAAACTCAACAAGAACTCGTGAGATACAGTAGTATAAATCAACTCAAAACCTTATCATTCTATACAATAATGAATCACTAAAATTAGAATTTAGCATTTCATACTAAATGCCTATGCATATTTAATAATCATATCCTCAAATGGAATCATTAAACAAGCAAACATATGCAAACAATGCAATCATAACGACAATCTGTCTAAACATGACAGTCTATAAAGGATGCAAGAAGATTCATACTTCTCTAACTCCAAAAATTCTAAAAATTACTACACTGTAAAAATTTGTTTTGTATTATTGTATAAAAATTTCAAGAATAACAAACTTTCTGTTTTTAAACAGCGACATGTAGGCTTGCAAAATAAGCATGTTAAAGGCTATACTTGACTTTTTTTATTGAAATGAAAGATGCAAAACATTACTATAAATAACATAAAGGAAATGAAAACAAAAGCAAAGGACGCTACAAGAAAAACTCATATCATGTGACGAATAAAAATATAGCTCCAATTGAGGTTACCGATAATGTTGGAGACAAAAGAGGGGATGCCTTCTGGGGCATCCCCAAGATTAGTTGCTTGGATCGTCCTTGAATATTACCTTGGGGGTGCCCTAAGAATCCCAAATCTTAGGGTCTTGTCACTCCTTATTCTCCTCATATCGATATCTCACCAAAAACTTGAAAACTTCAATCACACAAAACTTAAGGGACCTTCGTGAGATAGGTTAGTATGATAAAGAGCAAACCATTCACCTTGGTACTATCAAAGACAAGATTCATAATTGTTCTAAAAAAATTCCTACTATACCTTATCATTTCCACAATTTATATTGAGTAATATAAGCCTAGAAACTAGGAAACAAGCAAACAATGCATTGAAAACAGAATATGTCAAAAACAGAACAATCTGTAATGATTTGGACAATGACCATACTTATGTAAATCCAAATATTCTGAAAAATTAGGACAATGTAGGAAATTTGTATATAAATCATGTGTAAAAAGCATTTTATCAAGTTCCAGTGAATTTAAACAATTCTGTTACTGGGCGCAAAAGTTTCTGTTTTTGCATAGAATCAAGTCAACTATCATCCACACTATCCCAAAGGCTTTACTTGGCACTTTATTGAAATAAAAGCTATAAAACATGATTAATACAATAGCCTAATCATTGTAACAGACAAAAACAATAGGGGTAAATGTTGGGTTGTGTTGGGGATATAACTACTCGGTATGACCCGCCCAGGAGGGGCCTGATGTCTACTACACAACTTTATTCTTGTAGGCACGTGTTGGCCCTCCAAGCACAGAGTTTTGTAGGACAGTAGAAATTTTCCCTCAATTGTATGACCTAAGGTTTATCAATCCGTGAGAGGTGTAGGATGAAGATGCTCTCTCTCAAACGACCCTGCAATAAAATACAAGAAATCTCTTGTGTCCCCAACACACCCAATACAATGGCAAATTGCATAGGTGCACTAGTTCGACGAAGAGATGGTGATAAAAGTGTAATATGGATGGTACAAATATATTTTTATAATCTAAATAATTAAAAACAGAAAGGCAGCAAATAATAAACGGGCACAAAAACGGTATTGCAATGCTTAAAAACAAGGCCTAGGGTCCGTACTTTCGCTAGTGCAATCTCTCAACAATGCTAACATAGTTGGATCATATGGTTATCCCTCAAAGTGCAATAAAGAATCACTCCCGAGTTCCTATTAGCAGAGAACAAAAATATAGGAATTTTTTGTAGGATACTAAACCACCTCAAAGCTATTCTTTCCGTTCGATCTATTCAAGAGTCCGTACTAAAATAACACAAAGCTATTTTTTCCGTTCGATCTATCCTAGAGTCCGTACTAAGGTAACACCAAAGCAAGTTCATATTCATAATACTCAATCCACACAAAGAACTATAAAGAGACCCCAAAGTTTCCATCAGAGAAAAGATAATAAAAACGTGCATCAACCCCTATGCATAGATTACCCCAATATCACCGCGAGTATCCCCGAGTTGAATGCCATAACATATATCAAGTGAATCAATAAGATACCCCAATTGTCACCTCAAGTATTCAAATCGCAAGACATATATCATGTGTTCTCATCTCTGAATATTCAATCCGACATGACAAAACTTCAAAGGGTAAAGATTCAATTCATCACAACAAGAGTATAGAGGGGAGAAACATCATATGATCTGACTATATTAACAAAGACCATGATATAGATCACAAGAGGGAGAGATTAAACACAAAGCTACTGGTAAAAACCCTCAGCCCCGAGGGTGGACTACTCCCTCCTCATCATGGTGGCTGCCGGGCTGATGAAGATGGCCACTAGAGATGATTCCCCCCTTCGGCGGGGTGTCCGAACGGGCCTAGATTGGTTTTCAGTGGCTACGTAGCCCTACAGCGGCAGAACTTCTGATCTAGGTTAACCCCGAAGGGTTTTGTAATATTTGGGAATTTATAGTCAAAAGAAGGGGTACGGGAGGCCACCGAGGTGGGCACAACCTACCTGGGCGCGCCAGGGCCCCCTGCCGCACCCTGGTGGTTTGTGCCCCCTCGGGGCACCCCCCAGGTGCTGCTTTGGCCCATCGGGAGTCTTCTGGCCCATAAAAAATCCAGAAAAAGTTTCGCGGTGTTTGGCCTGCGTTTAATATTGATTTTCCGTGATGTAAAAAACAAGCAAGAAACATCAACTGGCATTGGGCATTGGGTCAATAGATTAGTCCCAAAAAATGATATAAAGTTGCTATAAAATGATTGTAAAACATCCAAGAATGATAATATATTGGCATGAATACTTCATCAATTATAGATACGTTGGAGACGTATCAGGGCCGGGTCGTACCACTGGTGTCTTAAGATGAGAAGGCCCAAGAGGATGATGAAGATGGTGGTCCATAGAGAAAGCTTATTGAAAGCCCAAGACCCGGAGGTGACTTGAGGCCCATGGGTATGAACCACCATATGTTTAACTTGTATTGTAAGACAAGCTTAGTTGGTCACCAGGACGGACACGTTGTGTTTGAGCCAGCCGGGACTCTGTAAGCCGTCTGGCATCAACCTATGTATATAAAGGGGTGACCCGGCGGCGGGTTGACTAAAGTAACAATCAGTCGAGGGCTAGGTCAAGCATATTCACTCCCTAGTCATCGAAACCCAAGCAATACAACCTAAAGAAGGAGTAGGCTTTTACCTCGTTGAGAGGGGCCGAACCTGGGTAAACTCTTCGTGTCCTTTGTCCCGTTTGACCCCTTCAAGCTAACTACGTTGCGATGGCTCCACATCTAAGCCCTTTTGCTAGGGCATCAGCCATGTTAAGTCCAAGACAGTTGGCGCCCACCGTGGGGCCATCGCATAGTGGTTTCATGTTCTTGAAGGGCAGCTTCATAGGGATCAAGGGATACGTCGTGGGACGGATGACCAACAGTCTTCGCGGCAAGCTCTACAACGACGATGCTGGCTGGGGCCCCGAGGCCGCTCAATCGAGTATGTGTACGGGGTCCCCTTTGGCGGAATCCACGTCTTCATCAGCAAGATCGGCGAGGAAGGGCCTGAGCCGGACAACTGCACCGACATCGTCGAGACGGATTAGCGCGCACAACCCGCCAAGGTTCAAGCTGCCGCAAAGCGCGCCTTTGTTGGTTTCATCCATGGGGCATATCTTGAGGAAGGATGTGTGTCCAGCGGAGAGATGGTAATCAACTCTGATGGTGAGTCTTCAACCGGTGAGACCGATTCAATGTATCAACTGTAGGACGGTAGGCTTGGGGGCTGTTCCGATGGTGACAATATTCCGGACCCCTATGAGCCATCGAACGGGGTTGCAATCTTCATGGCTGGTACACAACCGATGCTCGGTTCAATGACCGCCGCGGCTATGACCTCTAGCTCAACGGCTGCGCCGACATCTGGTGCTAGCGGCTCTGCGCTCCCGCCGTCTCAGGTTTTGACTGAGTTGTTGGATGCTTTGATGACTTTAATGGGGGCAGAGGTAACCCCGTAGACTCAAGAACAACATAAAGCGGATGTTGCGAAACTGAGTGATGAGATAGATCAAGCCAAGGAAGAGCTTGCTGCTGAAAATGCTAGGATGGTGACTGAGCGAGCCACCTTAGACGCGCAATCACAGCGGATACATGCCAAGTCATTCCTGCTCACTTTGGATCAGAACTCTTCAAACACTGTTATGAGGAGGAGGCACCATTGTCGCTTACCTCCGGTGTAGGATGCAAGAAACCTTTTTAGCACACCTGGGACAGGGACGAGTGATCCGACCATGGTGAACCGGGCCATCGAGGCACCTGCAGGCGGAGCGCCGGTTCAGCCACGTGCTACAGACCCTCCTCGTTTGAATTTGATTCCACCTCAGCATGTTCCGATGTCGCCGAGTCATTATTCTAACCCTGTGGACAATATGATCGCCGCGGCTACACGATTGGTGACTCTCCCTATTCAAGACGAGTCACCAGCTGCGATGGAGATACGGAGAGCCAGAGAGCTTCATCAGACGGCGATGGCACAGCAGGCGGCTTATTCATACAATCATGAACGAATTCATTCAACCCCGCGTCTAAGCCCGAGTTATAGCAGGCATATTGACTCGCCAGCAGTATCGAGCAGTGAGCAGCACCACAACCAGCTTCGTTGTAACGCCCTCGATGCGGCTATATCTCCTACGTGTTGAAGCATGACTTAGAGGCATAACCGCATTGAAAGCAATGTCGCAAGTGAGGTAATCTTCGCAAACAACCCATGTACATAAATAAAGGGGAAAGGTACATAGTTGGCTTACACTCGCCACGTCACACAAATACATAAATAAGTCATTACATTCATCGAATACACTCAAGGTCCGACTACGGAACCAAAATAAAGATCAACCCCCAAATGCGACAAAGTCCCCGATCGCCCCAACTGGGCACCACTACTGATCATCTGGGAAAGACACGTAGTAACGACGAGAGTCTTCATTGAACTCCCACTTGAGCTCGGTCATATCCTCCGGAGCGGCATCATCGGTCCCTACATCTAGTTTTGGAAGTAATCTGTGAGTCACGGGGACTCAGCAATCTCACACCCTCGCGATCAAGACTATTTAAGCTTATAGGTAAGGCAAAGGTATGACGTGGAGCTGCAGCAAGCGACTAGCATATATGGTGGCTAACATACGCAAATGAGAGCGAGAAGAGAAGGCAAAAGCACGGTCGAACAACTATGATCAAGAAGTGATCCTAGAACAACCTATGTCAAGCATTACTCCAACACCGTGTTCAGTTCCCGGACTCCGCCGAGAAGAGACCATCACGGTTACACGCACGGTTGGTGCATTTTAATTAAGTTAAGTTCCAGGTTATCTACAACCGGACATTAACAAATTCCCATCTGCCCATAACTGCGGGCACGGCTTTCGAAAGTTCAAATCCCTGCAGGGGAGTCCCAACTTAGCCCATCACAAGCTCTCACAGTCAACGAAGGATATTCCTTCTCCCAAGACAATCCGATCAGACTCGGCATCCCGGTTACAAGACATCCTCGACAATGGTAAAACATGTCCAGCAACACTGCCCTAATGTGCCGACAAATCCCGATAGGAGGTGCACATATCTCGTTCTCAGGGCACACTCAGATTGTCCAAACTTTCGGTAGGCCAGCCCAAAGTTGCCCCTGGTGGCCACCGTCGGCTGACAAGGTGGACCAACACTCAGAGGAGCACTGGCCCGAGTGGGTGGATCACAAAAATACATGGCATACACCCCTGTAAAGATGGCATGGCATTCTACAAAACACATGTAGAGCTCAGGATCATAGCATGCACCCACTAATCATGGCAAAACTGACAAAAGACCATTTGCTGAAACAGATCTGAAATATTCCTCACATAGCCCTCTTCCAACAGCATTTCAGGCATAAAGATGAGCTCCAATGAAAATGATGCAATGAGATGAAATGATGTACTCGTCAAGGCGAACATTTTGATATGCTAAACGCACGAATCGGAGCTACGGATGCAGAGTTGTGGCATGTCAAAGATTGCAAAAATCTAGGGCTTCGGGGAGGAAAAAGTCAACCGGGAGAAGAACCAGATCCAGATCGAGATGCACTGTAGCTTCACGACTCCCGAGGTTCACCGGAGAAGAAGGGGTCGCCGGGGCCGGATCCAGGCCGGAGGAGGTGCGGCGGAGGGCGGCGCCGGCGAGAGGCGGTGGCCGCCACGGTAGGACGACGCCGACATGGTGGCGGAGCGGCTTCCGGCGCGGTGGCGGGCGTGCGCGAGGGCGGTGGTCTCTGGCGAGGTGGCGGCCGCCGGCGAGGGAGGCGGCGCGGGGCGGCGCTGGTCGGTGGCGACGCTCTCGAGCGGCGGAGACGAGGCGTAGGGCGGCGCGGGAGCTGACTGGCCACGGGGCCCGGCTACGGGCTCGGCCGGCCCGCTCGGAGGAGGTGGCGATGTGGGGCGGCGGCGCCACATGGCATGCTGCGGTCAGTGGCGGCGATCCGTCCGGCGGCCGGCAGACGTGTCCGGCTGCGCGGAGGAGCGGGACTATGGTTTAGGGGGCAAATGATCCAGAATTATGGGGAGGGGTGCTCTTTTATAGGTAGAGGGAGCTAGGAAGCTCCAAATGAGGTGCGGTTTGCGGCCATGTGATCGTGATCGAACGCTCTAGATGCTAGAAGGGGTTTAGGTGGGTTTTGGGCCAGTTTGAAAGGGTGTTGGGCTGCAACACACACGAGGCCTTTTCGGTCCCTCGTTTAACCGTTGGAGTATCGAACAAAGTCCAAATGGAACGAAACTTGACAGGCGGTCTACCGGTAGTAAACCAAGGCCACATGACAAGTCTCGGTCCAATCCGAAAACGTTTAACACCCACACGCGAAAAGAGGTAGAAAGGGACACCGGAGGACATAGGAGCGCCGGAATGCAAAACGGATAACGGGGAAAATGCTCGAATGCATGAGACGAACACGTATGCAAATGCAATGCACATGATGACATGATATGAGATGCATGACAAAGACAAAAGCACACGAAGGCAAAAACCCGACAACGAGGAAATAAAATAACTTAGTGCCGAAAACGGCAAGAGTTGGAATACAAATAAGGTAAATTACATCTGGGGTGTTACATTCGTAGACCTCACTCGCCGCAGGCTGGCAATGATGCTCGGGTTTTGGAGGACTAGGGCAGGGCGCGGCACGAGGCCGATATGGCAGCTCAACAACAATCTCCAGTTTACCCATCGACATCAGTATAGGCAGGAGTGACCTCTAGAACCCTTGATGTACCGTGTTTAGTGCCAGCTCTATGCAACGAGCGCTTGCCTAAGGATTTCAAGGGCCCCTGCAAGGTGCCAAACTACACTATGGTTCATCCCCCAAAAGCCTGGATTGAGAGCTATGAGATGGCCATGGATATGTTGGATGTTAGTGATGCTGCGTGTGCTAAGTATTTCACCATGATGTTAGATGGGCTGGCTCGTAGTTGGTTGAAAGGGTTGCCCGGTAACTCCATCAGGTCATGGGAAGAGTTGAAGACACATTTTATTCAAAATTTTAAAGACCATGCAAGCAGCCTATGTCGATTCTGGATTTAGACTCTTGCGTCCAAGGTGAGGGCGAGTCAACAACCAATTGAGTGCGCCGGATCTCGACCGTTATACACTCGTCAAACAGTATCAACATCGGCTCAGCAGTCCTAATGTTGGAGAAGAATTGTTGTTTCCCTCCCCTTAAGCAGAAACTGGGACGGCTTAAGCGCCACTGCAATGATATGAGGGAGCTCATGTAGGCTCTCGTTAAATACACCGACTCTGATACTACTAAAGACCCTGAGACTAATGAGGAAAAGGATCATAAGGGGAAGAAGAGTGGCAGTGCAAAGGGACAGTAGCATAGCACGGCGGGTCATGGTGGCAACAATAATCGCAAAGCTGACGACAGTTTAGACTTTGTGGCTAACACCAATACGCAGAAAAATAGTTAGTGTCATAAGGGAAAGCCACCCCGGCTTGGAGGACCAAAGTTCAACCTCGAGGCGATGATGAACCAGCCTTGCCCAAAGCACGGTACGCAAGAGAAGCCGGCCAATCATCTATGGAAGCCGGCCAACCAACAATCCGGGTCAGTTGGCTTTGGTGGTTGCGCCTCAGGTTGGAGGGTACAAGTTCACTAAAGTGATCATGGATGGAGGCAGCAGCATCAATATCCTTTATTATGATACTTTTCACCATATGAATTTAACTGATAAAGATCTTAAGCCGTCCTCTACTGTTTTTCATGGAGTGGAGCCCGATAAGTTGGCGTACCCAGTGGGTAAGATAGCTTTGGAAGTGGCCTTTGGAGATGATCATGATTTCAGAGCTGAGACACTGACTTTTGAAGTGGCCAAGATTAAGAGTCCTTATCGGGCTCTGTTTGGACGGCCGGCTTATGCTAAATTCATGGCACGGCCTTGTTATATTTGTCTGCAGCTTAATATGCCGGGTCATAAGGGTACCATCACTATACATGGCAATAGGAAGATAGCTTTGGAGTGTGAAGAGGGCGATGCCGCTTATGCTGAGACTGCATGTACAGTAGAGGAGTTGAAGTTCTACAAAGATAATGTTGACCCGGCAGATATGACTCCTTTGGAAAATCCACCCGCAGAGCATGACCCGTTGTTGAAGTTTAAGTCGGTAGATGACACTAAGCTGGTTGACTTTGCTCCTGGCGATTCATCCAAGCAGTTCAGTATCAGTGCTAATATGTATCCGAAATAGGAAAGCGCGCTCATTGAGTTCATCCGTGAGAACATGGACATCTTTGCATGGAAGCCTTCAAACATGCCAGGTGTACTGAGGGAACTCATTGAGAACACTCTCAATGTTGATCCAAATTTTAAACCGGTGAAGCAATTCCTTTGTCGTTTTAAAGAAGAAAGGTGTAAGGCCATTGGTGAAGAACGGGCCTGGCTCTTGGCGGCTGGGATCATCATTGATGTTTTCATCCTGAATGGTTGACTAATCCGGTTCTGGTACTTAAGAAAAATGGCACTTGGCACATGTGTGTGGATTACACAGACCTTAATAAGGCTTGTCTAGCTGATCCTTTTGCTCTCCCTCATATTGATCAGATCATTGATGCTACAGCAGGTTGTGAGCGCTTGAGTTTTTTGGATGCTTATTCTGGGTATCATCAAATCAAGATGGCGGTCAAGGACAAGGAGAAGACAACTTTCATCACTCCTTTTGGAGCCTTCTGCTACGTATCTATACCTTCTGGTCTCAAGAGTGCCTAGGCGACTTATGAGCGGTGTGTTCAAAATTGCCTGCATGGACAGATTGGACGAAATGTTCGTGCTTATGTGGATGATACTGTTGTGAAGTCCAGGAAGAAGGAGACCTTGATAGATGATTTGAAAGAGACCTTTGACAACCTCCAGGTCTGCAAGATGATGCTTAACCCAGCCAAGTGTGTCTTTGGTGTGCCAGCAGGCAAGCTCTTGGGGTTTTTGGTTTCTGAAAGAGGCATTGAAGCTAAGCCGGCGTGTATTAATGATGTCTAGCGTCTGGCGGGTCGTATTGCGGCCTTAAGCTGGTTTATAAGCCGGCTGGGCGAAAAAGCTACCCCCTGTATCAGATGATGAAGAAAACAGACCACTTTGTCTGGAGTGGTGCTACTGATCAGGCGTTTGAGGCATTGAAAAAGCATTTGGATGAGCCGCCGATCCTTGCATCTCCTATTGATAAGGAGCCCTTACTGTTATATGTGGCTGCTAACAGCCGAGCTGTCAGTATGGCAATTGTTGTGGAACGGAAGGAAGCAGGCAAGGAATATCCGGTTCAGCAGCCGATTTATTATATCGGTGAAGTACTCATTGAATCCAAGCAGAGTTATCCACATTGGCTGAAACTAGTGTATGGAGTGTTCATGGCTAGTCATAAGCTGAAGCAGTATTTCTTTGGTCATCCCATCACTATGGTCAGTTCTGCTCCTTTAGGGGATATTATTCAAAATAGAGAAGCCACAGGTCAGGTTGCCAAGTGGGCTATTGAGCTTGGACCCCATGGTTTGAACTATATGCCTCGGACAACCATCAAGTCTCAAGCACTTGTGGATTTCATCAATGCCTAGACAGAGTTGCAGATGCCTGAGGAGAAGTCGAATAACACATATTGGACTATTCACTTTGATGGATCCAGGCAATTGGAAGGCTCGGGGGCTGGTGTTATTTTGACTTCCCCACGAGGTGATAAATTTTGTTATGTCTTAAGATTGGTGTTCCCTTGTACTAACAATGCAGCTGAGTATGAAGCCCTGCTCCATGGTCTTCGGATGGCTAAGGAGATGAATCTGAGCCGGGTGAGGTGCTTTGGTGACTCAGATTTGGTGACTCAGCAAGTTTCAGGAACTTGGGATTCCAAAGATCCACTCATGGCGGCTTTTCATCGAGAGGTTGATGCTATTGCTGGTCATTACAAAGGTTATCAAGTGGAACATGTTGATCGCAGGAAAAATGAGGCAGCTGATGCTTTAAGTCAGCTAGGATCCCAGTGTAAGCCGGTACCACCTAACGTTTTCCTTGATATTTTTCATAATCCTTCGATTAAACTGCCTATGAAGGGAGATCTTGCTATTCCTGATCCGGAGGCACAACTGGTGGCAGGCTCTTCATGCTATTCCTGATTGGACAGTTCCATATTTGGCTTATATAACCCGGGGTGAGTTACCTGAAGATGAAGTTTTGTCCAGGCAGATAACCCGGCGGTCTAAGTCAATGACTATTGTCAATGGAGAGTTACACTGATGCAGTGTCACAGGGGCGTTTCAACGTTGTGTTTCTCCTGAAGAGGGCCGTGAGATTCTACGAGAGATTCATGAAGGAGATTGTGGCCATCATGCCGGCTCTAAGTCTCTCATGGCTAAGGCTTTTCGTCATGGGTTTTATTGGCTGACGGCTCATGCTGATGTAGAGGATTTGGTCAGTAAATGTGATGGTTGTCAATTTTTTTCAAGACGAGCTCATGTGCCGGCTCAAGAATTGAGGATGATTACAATTACTTGGCCATTTGCAGTCTAGGGGATGGATATGGTTGGACCTTTTAAAAGATACAAGGACAAAAAGACTCACCTCTTGGTGGCGGTTGACAAATTTACAAAGTGGGTTGAGGCAGAGCCGGTCAGCAAGTGTGACATGGCAACGACGGTTCAATTCATTAAAAAGGCGATTTTCTATTTTGGCTACCCTCACAACATCATCACTGATAATGGCACTATTTATCTAAAGGTTCTATGAAATAATTTTGTCAACGTGAACATATTCGTCTTTATGTGTCATTTGTGGCTCACCCCCAGTCCAATGGTCAAGCTGAAAGAGCCAATCAAGAAATCTTGAGAGGCATCAAACCCCGGCTTATAGTCCCTTTGCAATGGGCGTTGGGTTGTCGGGTGGAGGAGTTGCCGTCAGTGCTATGGAGTATCAATACTACCCCCAAGAGATCTACGGGTTACACGCCTTTCTTCATGGTTTACGGAGTAGAGGCGGTTCTCCCTAGTGACATCCATCATGACTCGCCCCATGTGGTGGCTTATGTGGAAGTTGATAATGACCAAGCACGTCGGGATGCTCTTGACTTGTTAGATGAGGAGCATGACCTTGAGGTGGCTCATTCGGCGATTTACCAGCAAGATCTGCGTCGTTATCATAGCCATCGGCTTATAACCAGGACCTTTCAAGAAGGAGATTTGGTGCTCCTGCTCATCCAGGATCAAACTGACATGCACAAGCTATCCCCACCTTGGGAAGGTCCTTTTGTGGTCAACAAAAATCTGATCAACAGGTCATACTACCTCACTGATGTTCAAGAGCACAAGGACTCACGCAAGTCTGAGGAGGAGACCCACCGGCCGTGGAACATTGCTCATCTTTGGCCTTATTACACCTGAGCCACCGGCTCTTGTGATGTACATACTTATACCAATTTATATATTATGATTAGTATAATAAAGCCGACATCCCTGATAATCCAGGGCCTCTGTCATTTCATTTCTAAGAATCTGAGTCTTTATTGTCACTTCATCAGATCACTTGGGGGCTTCCTGCTCATTGAGCATAGCTATGACTACCCTCTTGATCCGACTTGTACGCCTTGATTGCAAATTACTTGGGGGCTTCCAGCTCATTGAGCATAGCTATGACTACCCTACTGATCCGGCTTATACGCCTTGAATGAAATATTACTTAGGGGCTCCTTGTTAATGAACATAGCTTTGTTGTCCCTTGTAATAGGCCTGGACGCCAGGTGTATTCCCCAAAAATCCGGGTTATCCTGCCTTTGTTTTCCTACCACTCCAACTAGGTAATCCTTGAATGACTCGCCGTAATCTTGATGATCAATCTTAAAAGACCATGAATTTGTCAAAGTTAAAATGGCGATTGGTCATGTGAGGTCGGGCTTACGTGTTTGAATTAAGGTTTAACTCAGTGGCTATGCAACCCTTGAATAGCACTTGATATTGAGGCTTGGCAACCTATGAATGCCTTGTATTTTCCGGTTTATATTGATTTTGAACATTGTTTGGGTTCATCTTTTGTGCCATATTGATATATGGTTGAAAATTGGTTAGGGCCATGTTGCCTTGATCTTTATGATTCATATTTGAATCTATCCGGAGTTTTGATAACCCGGCCTGGCTTTGGACGATAAGTTGCCAGTGTGTTGATTAAATACTTGGAGTTCTGCACTCTAAGTTTTTGGGATGTTACCGTTGCTGCATATGGCGTTGTAAGCCAGCAGTATGAATAAATTGCATAGGGCGCTGAGCTTCGAGTCTTTGGGCTGTTACCCTTACGACATATGGTGTGATAAGCCGGCAGTGTGAACAAATATCACAAGCATGTTGTTTACTTGTTATGAATAAATGAGGTTTTGATAAACCCGCCCTGGTTATGGACGATACAATAACTAGTGGATTTTATATAGGGCATTATGACCCGCCCTGGGGTAAATCACTAGGGCACTTGTTATCTGCTTGTATTCATGGCTTATGACAACATGATCAGCAAGATTGACAATAGTTACAAACTTAAACAGTGGATCTTTTAATCAGATCGCGCGGCTCAAAACTATTATGCAAATAAATGCGCACGATGGCGTGGCGGATCATGGTTTTTCAACAAGCCAATTACAAGGCATCATGTGTCCACAAAAGAATAAGTGTTTTGAGACACACGGCGTTAAAATACTATGGCTGGTAAATCGGCTCATGGATCAAGACTCCTAGTCTTGGAAGGTCGAGGCTTCCGGATCATCCTACGCTGGCTCTTCTTCCTCTGTTGTCTGGAAGTTAGGCGATGACCAATAGATCCCAAACAAAGCTTTGAATACAACTTCATCATCTATAAGGGTTAACAGGTCAATGTCAGGAGCGAAGGTGTGCTTACGTGTTGGCAGGATAAGGTCCATGGACTCATGAACCGGCGCCTTCACTTTGGAATTTGTAGCATCATAAACCGGATGGTATTTGGAAAGATTGGTTTCCTCAGCCAGCTTGCTTTCCCATGGACGCATCTCTCTTGCTATTTGAGTGAAGTCTTCAGCACTGAACAGAGAGCTGTCTTCTGTGACACTAGGACAGCTGGCTGATATTTCTTCCAGGTCAAGCTTAGCCTACCACACCTTTGCCCGACTTAAGGCAGTGATAGCACCGGCTCTTGCGGCTGATCGTTTCAGTTCTTCCACCCTTTGTGGCAGCACAGACAACCTTTCTAGTACTTCCTTGATGAGGGAATGTGCTTGCTTCTTATAAAAAGCTGTAGTAATAGCTCGTTGAGCACCAGTGCATAGCTGCACCACAAGGGTATATACTGCTTTCAGCTTTATGCGCATATCATCGCCAAGCTTGGAGCTTCTGGAACCTGTATTAGCACATATGATTATAAACCGGCTCAACGGTTGTCCCAAATTGATGAAGAAGTATTGAAGTATATTATTACTTACGAAAGATGGCCGCTGTCATGCTATTGATTTGCTGCTTTAAACCGGACAACTCATCAGTCACCGGTTTAAGGGCTACTTCGGCATCTTCCGCTCTTTTCAATAGAGTTGCCCTCTTAGTCTACCAGCCGGTTTTATCAGCATTGAAGTCTTGTTTCAGTTTTTCAATGTTTTCCAATGAAGTCTTCAACTCTGATTTGGCTTTTGCAATCTCAGATTGTTGGGTTTGAATGTTGGCCCTCAGATCTTTGACTTGGGATTCCTTCATATTTAGGTCAGCCTGCAACATGAACAAGATGGAAGGCATTATGATCATATTATTTTTGATGTCCCAAGCAAAATACAAGTATTTTACTTGGCACTTGGGGGCTAATGCCTATTGCTCTTTTTAAAGACAATTTCTATGATAACCCGGACAAAATGATATGATTTAAACCGGATCATGGGGGCTATACATATTTGGATTTTCTTCATGATTATGGTGAGAAGTCCCAGTTTAGCTTGTCAGCTTAAGCCGGCCCTCGGGGGCTACAGGTGCAAAGTTGATCACCACTATTTGAAGTCCCTGTTCCGCTTGTCAGCTTAAGCCGGCCCTTGGGGTCTACAGGCGCAAAGTTGATCATCACTATTTGAAGGCCCGACTTAACTTATTAGTTTAAGCCGACCCTTGGGGCCTACTTGTTTGATTCTACAATTAGTGTGCCATGACATGAATGAAAGACTCTGAAGGTTATTCGAAGTCTACAACATATTTGATTTTCATATCCAGTAGACTTGGCACCTGATAGAGATATGTTTATATGGAAATATTATAGTATTTACCTCAAAGCGTTCCTTCATAAGATTCACCAAGCCGGCTTCAAAGTCGGGACTGGTGTGGAGGCGGTTCAAATAACCCACATGAAGCTCCTGGGCATTGAATTGGGCATAGCCCTCCAAATCCAACTTCCATTTGCCCTTCTCAATAGCAGAAAATTCTCCTTTAGTGTCGTGTTTGGATAAGACAGTGGGGTCCTGGGGCTATGTAAGTTGTCCCAGTAATCATTATGTCCTCAGTCTCCCGAGACGGTTGGGCAGGGCTGGGCGGCTTATCATTTTCCGGGTTAATGTCCATAGCGTCTCTGGTGACAGGGTGTTCCTCTGGTGGTGGGTCATCCATGGCTGCTTCTGAAACTTGATGCAAAGACTCAGACGTTGTATGTTTCTCCAGGTTAGCAGTCTTGGGTTCTTCAGCCGATTTATCAACTTTCTGCTTCTTGCTGGGCTTGGCCATGGCACTGAAAATAGATACACATGATGAGAATAGTGTATTAATGGAGTAAGATATTAAGGTAAAAGCCTTAAGTGTTTCTTACCCAGGAACGGTTTTGAACAAGGGAACTTGAGTCCCGATTGAATCGCCAGAGGAGGAGTGAGAAGTTCCCTGATAATTTGAGTCAGATAGATTAAGCGGTTGTCGAATAAAGCCCGCTTTTTGATATGCTAAGTCGGAAATTTGTGAAACCTCTAGACAACGCTTGCAAGGGACCGATGTGTTGAGTAAGCCGGAAGAAAGAGCCCCACCGCCGCTGTTTCGGATTGTGCGGCGAGCTTCATGTTGCTGTTTCTTCAAAAGGAAGTTGGGATCCAGATAAGCTAAAGGATGAGAAAACCTTACTTTCCAGTTTGCTTGTCGAGTTTTCTATCTTGGCAAATGTTCTGAGATGGAGGACAGAATAATTACCTCTTCACCATCTGCGTGGCTGCCTTCCACGTCATCCTGATAGTCATCATTGTCAATAAGATGTACAAAAAACGAGCCAAGGGAGTCAAGTTCTACCTCCGACTCAATGTCATCCAAGTCAAATAGCTAGGAGGTGTTGGTCTTCTTCTTGGCAGGCTTTTTCTCAGCCTTATTCTTTGTCCGGTTCGTCTTAGCCGGCTTATCCTGCAGCTTCCTATTCCAAAAAGGAGAATCATCTTGTGGGAATCAAATGATTATAAGAGTGTAGTTTAAGTGAAAATATGATTCAACTGAAAATTGTTACAAGCTTACAGCTGGTGGCTTGTCGAGAATGCAAAAAGGATTCAGTCCGGCTTTGCTGCAATCTGCCAAGCTCTCATTCAACAGAGACTTGGTCATGTTATTGATATCCTCATCAGTCAATTGAATCTGGCAGTGGCGTTGTGGATATTTTAAATCACAGGTGTACTCGCACATCAAGCCGAAGCAGCGGCTTAAGGGCATAATTCTCCCGGCGGCCCAACATCGAACCAGATCGATTCCGGTCAGACCATTGGCCATTAAGTCTCTAATCTTCGAAAAGACGGGCATACATTTGGCCCATTCGGCTGTACTGAACCGGTCGGGGTGGGGGTGCCAATTGCTGAGCCGGCCCTCACAATAACCCGGCAGAGGATTTTCCCCTTCCGGAGAAGTGTTTTGACAGTAAAACCAGGTTTGATTCCAGTCCTTGGGATGACTGGGTAGTTTGGCAGCTGGGAAGGTGGCCTCTTTCCGTCGTTGAATAGAAATGCCACCTAATTCTAGGGTTGGCCCATCAGTGAACTCAGTCTCTCGGTTTAAGTAATAAAATTCCCTGAATAGTTCTACAGTGGGCTCCTGTTGAAGGTACACTTTGTAGAACACTTGAAAGTTGCAGATGTTTGAGACGGAATTGGGCCCAATATCTTGAGGGTGGAGCTTGAAAAGTGCAACACATCACAGAACAATTTTGAGTCGGGGGGGGGGTGAAACCTTGGAGCAAATGATCAGTAAAGACGATTACTTCACCATCTTTGGGCCGAGGAGTGGTTTCTATGCCTGGGACCCTCCAATGGATGACCTCTTTTTTTGGCTAAGATGCCCGTTTGTACATACTCATTCAGTAATTATTCGGTGACCCACTACGCGACCCAGTTGCATGACATGACAGTCTTGGCTCTAGACATTCTTGACTACAAAGGGAAATATTGCCGGTTTAAGATCATGCTGTTAAGCCGACCACTGATTCAAAAGTAAAGTGCTATAAAAGGCCAACGAGTTAAGCCGGAAGATAAACACTGAGGTATGCAGATGTGCATATTGGCGGCTTAAAAGGGGACTAATGGTATCTAGCGGGTTATGATTTATCGGTTAAGCCGCCCAAACAGTTGCTATGTTTCAGATCTATAAGTGAGGATTTCCTAAGTGACGGACAAACATATTCTACAGATCGATGCTACGATTTTGAATCTACAACAGTTTGGAAAATAAAATAAATTTTAGACCTAAAGTGAAGGAAGTGGTAGAACACATGTACTCGGATGGATCTTATACATAAAAAGTACCTACTACAGTTAGAAAAATGGATGCGATGCTGCTACCGCACGTTTTTAATATCATCTTCAGATTCAACCATGTGATATAGAGAAGAACAACGAAGAACAGAAGGGGAACTCCAATGAACTAGGACTAACCCTAATGGAGATCTGCTACGAGAAAGAATAGGTACTCACTGATGTTGCTGGACAGCGAAGGTGCGCCGCAGTGTTTTAGTTCGTTCAGGTTGATGCAGCGGCCGGAGTTGAGGAAGTTGACGAGGACGACGGTGGTGGAGCTCGGGCGTGTGTGGGCATTGTGAGTAAGAAAACGAAGAAGAGAAGGCAAGGGGGAAAATGAAAAGGACCGCTGCCCCTATTTATAAGGGGACAGATAAAATGCATGTACGAAAATCGAGGTGGCCGAAAAATGATAATGTGGCTACACGGGCCCCTCGAATTTCACAAAGTCTATTAAAGTCAAACATATGCTAAGAGGTTCCGGGCCCCGTGCAAAGTTAATGTGAGGTGATGTCATGGCGGGTTAACACCATTCTGTAAGCTGACGTCATGGCGGGTTATATCAAGAGCATAAAGATTGATGATGGAAGATTTTACTAAGTCAAGCACTAAAGATTGATTTGAACAAGTTCAAATCAACCTGGGGCCTAATGTTGGGGATATAACTACTGGGTATGACCCTCCCAGGAGGGGCTGGGTCGTCCCACTGGCGGCATAAGATGAGAAGGCCCAAGAGGATGCTGAAGATGGCGGTCCATAGAGCAAGCTTATTGAAAGCACAAGACCCGGAGGTGACTTGAGGCCCATGGGTATGAACTGCCATATGTTTAACTTGTATTGTAAGACAAGTTTAGTTGGCCACCAAGCCGGACACGTTGTGTATGAGCCGGCCGGGACTCTGTAAGCCACCGGGCATCAACCTATGTATTAAGGGGTGACCCAGCGGCGGGTTGACTCAAGTATAATCAATCGAGGGCTAGGTCAAGGATATTAGCTCCCTGGTCATCGCGACCCAAGCAATACTACCTAGAGCAGGAGTAGGCTTTTACCTTGTTGAGAGGAGCCAAACCTCGGTAAACTCTTCGTGTCCTTTGTCCTGTTTAACCCCTTAAAGCTAACTATGTTGCGATGGCTCCACATCTAAGTCCTTTTTCTAGGGTATCTGCCATGTTAAGTCCATGACAGGTTGCCTCCCAACAAACACTTTTCTTTAATGCCTTTTCAGCTAGGCATGACGATTTTAATGATGCTCACATAAAATATAATCATTGAAACACAAAGAGAGCATCATGAAGCATATGACTAGAACATTTAAGCCTAACACACTTCCTATGCATAGGGATTTTGTGAGCAAACAACTTATGGGAACAAGAATCAACTAGAATAGGAAGACAAAACAAGCATAACTGCAAAACTTTCAACACATAGATAGGAAACTTGATGTTATTGGGACAAGTAAAAGCATATGTTCCTCTCTCATAATAATTTTCAGTAGCATCATGAATGAATTCAACAAACATAGAGATCACATAAAGCATTATTTTCATGATCCACATGCATAAAATTTTGGGAAAACTTTGTTTTTGCCATTCTAATTTTTGCCCACTTTGCTTATGCCACTGTAGAATTTGACATATCACTTTTGCCACCCTTAGCTTTTGACAATTATCACAATTGCCATTCCGTGGCAAAAACAGAATTTTCAGAGTGGCAATTGTGATACATTTCAAAATCTAAGAGTAGCAAAAGTGATATAAAAAATTATTGCTTTTGCCATCCAATGGCATTTGTGATGTATTGTCAAAATGTAGGAGTGGCAAAAGTGAGATGTCAAATTCTAGAGTGGCATAAGCAAAGTGGGCAAAAAACTAGAGTGGCAAAAATAAAGTTTTCACTAAATTTTTTATTACTCTCCACATAAGCAAATTTATTCTAATGAATAGTAGTGGGAGAAAACTCAAAAAATACCTATCATGTCATACTTGATTGGGATAATCCAATTGAAAATTGAAATCATGATGACAAGTTTCATGGTTATCATTATTCTTTATAGCATACATAACATGACAATAATAATCATAGATAGCAACTTTTTTACCATAGTCAATTGAAACCTCTTCCAACATAGTGGATTCATCATTAAATAAAGTCATAACCTCTCCGAATCCACTTTCATAACTATTACAATAAGATTCAACACCCTCCAAAAAATTGGGATCATTACTTCCTAGAGTTGAGACTCTTTTGAACCCACTTCCATCAATATAATCATCATAAATAGGAGGCAGTCAATCATTATAACAAATTTGCACATCAAATCTTGGGGGACTAAAAATATCATCTTCATCAAACATAGAATCCCCAAGCTTATGTCTTTGCATATCATTAGCACCAAGGGTATTCAAAGATTTCATACTAACAACCTTGCAATCATGCTCATCATTTATTCCAAACATTTTGTTGAAATTTTCTTCTATCAATTGAGCACAATTTTTCTTTCCATCATTTTCAAGAAAGACATGATGAAGATGAATAATAAGAAGCAACCTCAATTCCATATATATTTTTTTGTAGTTTTTGTTTATAAACCAAACTTGTGATAAAACAAGAAACTAGAAGATTCAATTGCAAGATCTAAAGATATACCTTCAAGCATTCACCTCCCCAGCAATGGCGCCAGAAAAAAGCTTGATGTCTACTATGCAACTTTATTCTTGTACACTCATGTTGGCCCTCCAAGCACAGAGTTTTGTAGGACAGTAGCAATTTTCCCTCAAGTGGATGACCTAAGGTTTATCAATCCGTGGGTGGAGTAGGATGAAGTTGGTCTCTCTCAAATGACCCTGCAACCAAATAACAAAGAGTCTCTTGTGTCCCCAACACACCAAATACAATGGTAAATTGTATAGGTGCACTAGTTCGGTGAAGAGATAATGATTCAAGTGTAATATGGATAGTAGATATTGATTTTTGTAATAGGAACAATAAAAACAACATGGTAGCAAGTAACAAAAGTCAGCACAAATGGTTTTGCAATGCTTGAAAATGAGGCCTAGGGTTTATACTTTCACTAGTGTAATCCCTCAACATTTGTAATATAATTGAGTCACATAACCATCCCTCAACGTGCGATGAAGAATCACTCCGAAACTCTTATCTAGCGGAGAATATAAGACGAAATTGTTTGTAGTGTACGAAACCACCTCAAAGTTATCCTTTCCGATTGATCTATCGAGCTATCCCTATAAATGTCACGAACATCCCTAGAATTCATACTAAAATAACACAATATGATACACATCAACCAACTCTAATGTCACCTAGATACTCCAATGTCGTCGCGAGTATCCGTGAGTTAGTTATAGGATATGCGTCAAAGAATTTCAGATTTATAATACTCAATCCAACACAAAGAACCTAAAAGAGTGCCCCAAGATTTATACCGGAGAAACGAAGACAAGAACGTGCATCAACCCCTATAAATAGATTACCCTAATGTCACCTCTGGAAACCGCGAGTTGAGTACCAAAACACACATGAAGTGAATCAATATGATACCCCATTGTCACCACGGGTATTGATGTCTGCTAGACCTACGTAGGTATTTCCCCGAAGAGGAAGGTATAATGCAGCACGACAACAGTAGGTATTTCCCTCAGTGATCAGACCAAGGTTATCGAACCAGTTGGAGAATCACGCAACACTACGTGAATGACACCAGCACAAAAATAACAAATACTCGCAACCCAACGTGTTAAAGGGGTTGTCAATCCCTTTCGGGTAATGGTGCAAGAAATTGGCAAGTGGATGTGAGAAAGTTAATTTGATAGATAGATCGCCAAATAAAATAAATTTCAGCAAGGCATTTTCGGGTTTTTGGAAATATAGATTCAAAAATAAAAGCAAATGAAAATAGATCGCGAAGGCAAATATAATAAGGAAGAGACCCAGGGGCCGTAGATTTCACTAGTGGCTTATCTCAAGAAAATAGCAAACGGTGGGTAAACGAATTACTGTTGGGCAATTGATAAAACTTCAAATAGTCATGACGTTTTCCAGGCAATGATCATTATATAGGCATCACGTCCAAGATTAGTAGACCGATTCCTGTCTGCATCTACTACTATTACTCCACACATCGACCGCTATCCAGCATGCATCTAGTGTATTAAGTTCATCGGATCCCAACAAACACACCGCAAAAAGAGTTACATCATATGGATCTCCAAGAGACCATTGTATTGAGAATCAAAAGAGAGAGAGGAAGCCATCTAGCTACTAACTACGGACCCATAGGTCTACAAAAGACTACTCACGCATCGTCGGACAAGCACCACTGGACATGATGGACCCCTCTGTGATGGTGTCTAGATTGGATCTAGTGATTCTGAAACTTGCGGCGGCTAGAATTGATTTTCGTCGACTCTCTGAGGGTTTCTAGAATATTGGGGTATTTATATAGCAAAGAGGCAGTTCGGGAGGCCACCGAGGTGGGCCACAACCCACCAGGGCACGCCTGGGCCTCCAGGCGTGCCCTGGTGTCTCGTGCTCACCTTGGGCTCCCTCTTCAGTACTTCTTTGGCCCACTGGATGTCTTCAGGTCCAAAAAATATCCACAAAAAATTTGCTGCATTTGGACTCTTCTTGATATTGATTTCCTGTGATGTAAAAAACATACAGAAAACAGCAACTGGCACTTGGCACTATGTTAATAGGTTAGTAACGAAAAATGATATAAAATGACTATGAAATGATTATAAAACATCCAAGAATGATAATATAACAGCATGGACCAATCAAAAATTATAGATACGTTGGAGACGTATCAGCATCCCCAAGCTTAATTCCTGCTCGTCCTCGAGTAGGCAAATGATAAAAATGGAATTTTTTATGTGGAATGCTGCCTAACATGTCATCACATATTTTTTTCTTTATAGCATGGACATTTGGACTTTTATATGGTTCAAAGCAATAGTCTTGTTTTGACATGAGGACTTTAATACTCAAGCATATCAACAAGCAACCACGTCTTTCAAAATATTAACGCTAAAATAAGTTATTCCTAGCCCATTATGCTCAATCATTGATCCATTCATGAAACACACTCGCATATTAGCTACACCCAATGCTCATGTATGATCATAGTGCCCCTTAGTTGGTGATTTATAAGAGAAGATGGAGACTCAAATAAAAATAAAAATTGCATAAAGTAAAAGAAAGGCCCTTCACGGAGGGAAGTAGGGAATTTTAGAGGTGCCAGAGCTCAAAGCGAAAAAAGATAGAGATAAAAACATTTTGGGAGGCATGCTTTTCTTGTCAACGAGAATGATCGAGTAGTTCCCAATACTTCCATGCTAGATATATCATAGGCGGTTCCCAAACTGAAATTAAAGTTTATTCCTTTTTCAACCATACTTTCACTTTCCATGGCTAGCCGTATCCACAGGTGCCTTCCATACCAACACTTTCCAAGGAATTTACTATTTGACAACATAAAGTAAATTCATTTTTCATTTCGGGACTGGGCATCCCTAATACCTTTGCCTTACTCTCGTGCAATGACAAGTGAATAAACACTCATCGTGATAATAACATATCTAGCATGGAAATATATTAGCCACCCCCAACCGGTTCATGAGCGGTATGAGCACACAAAAGAGAAATTTATTTTGAAAATTAGAGACGGCACATACAAATTTGCTTAGAACGGCAAAAGAATACCGCATATAGGTAGGTATGGTGGACTCATGTGGAAAAACTGGATTAAAGGATTTTGGATGCACAAGTAGTGATCATACTTAGTGCAAAATGAAGGCTAGCAAAATGGAAGTTTTTATTATATCCTTTTTGGATATCTATCACTTCGGGACTAGTTTCATATGTTGCTTTTGATAAGCTCAAAAAATATAAGTGAATATCATGAGCATAATATTTCTTTCTCTCAAATTAATTTAAGTGAAGCAAGAGAGAATTTATCAAAAACAAAATAGTCTATAGCAATCTGGATATTTCGAATACTTCTAAAACTCCAAAAATTCTGAAAACTTAAGGAAACCTGAGAAATGTGTGTATTAATCTTCTGTAAAAAGAATTGATATTTTATCACGTTTCTGTTAAAAATGAGAATTATTTTCGTCAGCACGAAAGTTTCTCTTTTTTAGCAAGATCAAATCAATTACCACCCAAGAAGATCCTAAAGGCTTTGCTTGGCACAAACACTAACTAAAACACAAAGAACACAATATAACAGTAGCATAGTTGTGCAAACACTCAAGAACATAAAGCAAAATACAAAAATAAATTTTATGCATTAGGTTGACTCCCAACAAGCACTATTGTTTCACGCCCCTATCTAGGAATGCAAGGATCTACGTTTTGTTATCCTTCTCCTTAATTTCCTTAGAGGTATTTTTGTCATGAGGTTTTGTATAAACAATATAAAATATATTATCCATGGAAACCTTAACACTATGAAGTTGCTTATCATCATAACCTCTTTGATTTCCGGCAACAGTCCAAGAATGATGTTGATTAACATTATTAAAAACTTGTTGGATTATATCTAGAATAGGGACTTCCTTTTTAAGATTGTCATAAAAAATTTGGTTATCCACAAGAAAATGACTTAACAGATAATCACTATTATAAAGAATTTCATATATCACCATTTTTTTACGATTCATACGATAGAAATCAAAGATTTCCGTAGCTTCCCGTATTATGTAGTCAAATTCATTCATAAGAACGAGAGTGGCCAACTTTTTAGCTTTGGGATTCTTTATAACGGGAAGCTCAAAAACCAATCTTCACAAAGTAGGATGAGTACGGACAAATTTATTTTCAAGTTTCAGAACTAGTGCCGAAATAGATTCCGCATAAGATTTAGTCCTCTTAAGTAAAGGAACATCATCAAGACTTATATTTCCAACACAAATGAAACATCCTTGGATACGTTCCTTTCCTATAAAATTCCCTTGCCCCAAAACTATAGTTTTAGTATCCAGATTGCTAGATCGTCCAGTTTTAGGAGTTAGGCCATCATCTGTTTCTGCCATACCGAAATCACTCATGATTGCAAACAAAGGGTAGATCAGACGAGAAAACAGCGAACGAAAAAGAGGGCAAATAAAACGGCAAATTCTTGTGAAGTGGGGGAGAGGAAAACAAGAGGCAAATGGCAAATAATGTAAATTGAAAGGAGATGAGATTTGAGATTAGGAACCTGGTAGATGTTGATGATGTCTTCCTGGCAACGACGCCAGAAATTCCTTTTGAGGTCTACTAGAACTACGTCGGTATTTCCCCGAAGAGGAAGGGATGATGCAACACAACAACAGTAGGTATTTCCCTCAGTGATGAGACAAAGGTTATCAAACCAGTAGCATAATCACGCAACACTACGTGAACAACACCTACATAAAAATAACAAATACTCGCAACCCCACGTGTTAAAGGGGTTGTCAATTCCTTTCGGGTAACGGTGCCAGAAATTGGCAAGTGGACGTGAGAAAGTTGTAATAATTTTATAGAGATCGCCAAATAAAATAAATTGTAGCAAGGTATTTTTGGGTTTTTGGAAATATAGATCTTAAAATAAAAGCAAATGAAAATGGATCGCAAAGGCAAAGATAATAAGGAAGAGACCCGTGGGCCATAGATTTCACTGGTGGCTTCTCTCGAGAAAAATAGCAAACGATGGGTAAACGGATTACTGTTGGGCTATTGATAAAACTTCAAATAATCATGACAATATCTAGACAAGGATCATTATATAGGCATCACATCCAAGATTAGTAGACCAACTCCTCCTTGCATCTACTACTATTACTCCCCACATCGACAGCTATCCAACGTGCATCTAGTGTATTAAGTTCATGGAAAAATGGAGTAATGCAATAAGAATGATTACATGATGTATAAAAGATCTATTTATGTAGAAATGGACCCCATCTTGTTATCCTTAATAGCAATGATACTTACGTGTTTGTTCCCCTCCTGTCACTAGGATCAAGCATCGTAAGATCGAACCCATCACAAAGCACCTCTTCCCATTGCAAGATAAATAGATAGAGTTGGGCAAACAAAACCCAAATATCGGATAAGAAATACGAGGCTATAAGCAATCATACATATAAGAGATCGAAGAAGACTCAAATAACTTTCATGGATAAAAAGATAGATCTGGTCATAAACTCAAAGTTCATCGGATCCCAACAAACACATCGCAAAAAGAGTTACATCATATGGATCTCCAAGAGACCATTGTATTTAGAATCAAAAGAGAGGGAGGAAGCCATCTAGCTACTAATTACGGACCCATAGGTCTACAACAGACTACTCACGCATCATCGGAGAGCACCAATGGACATGACGAACCCCTTCGTGATGGTGTCTAGATTGGATCTGGTGATTCTAGAACCTGTGGCGGCTGGAATTGATTTCGTTGACTCTCCTAGGGTTTCTGGAATGTTGGGGTATTTATAGAGCAAAGATGTGTTTCTGGAGGCCACCGACGTGGGCACAACCCACCAGGGCACGCCTGGGTCTCTAGGTGCGCCCTAGTGTCTATTTGTCACCTCGGGCTCTATCTTTGGTACTTGTTTGGCCCACTGGATGTCTTCTGATCCAAAAAAATCCAAAAAAAGTTTCGCTGCATTTGGACTTCGTTTGATATTGATTTCCAGTGATGTAAAAAACATGCAGAAAACATCAATTGGCACTATGTCAATAGGTTAGTACCAAAAAATGATATAAAATGACTATAAAATGATTATTAAACATCCAAGAATGATAGTATAACAGCATGGAATAATAAAAAATTATAGATACGTTGGAGACGTATTAGGTATTCATAGCAATACATACATCAAGTGTTCTCAAATCCATAATAGTATTCAATCAGATAATAAAAAAATCTCAAAAGGAAAACTCAATTCATCGCAACAAGATAAAGAGGGGAAACACCATATGATCCAACTATATTAACAAAGCTCGCGATACATCAAGATCGTGCCAAATCAAGAACACGAGTGAGAGAGAGAGAGAGAGAGATTAAACACATAAGTACTAGTACAAACCTCCAGCCCTGAGGGTGGACTACTCCCTCCTCATCATGGTGGCCGCTGGGATGATGAAGATGGCCTCTGGTGATGATTTCCCCATCCGGCATAGTGCCAGAACAGGGTCTAGATGGTTTTTCATGGCTATAGATGCTTCTGGTGGTGGAACTTCTGATCTAGCTTTATTTCTGGAGGTTTCTATACATATAGGATTTTTTAACGTTGGAATCATGCGAAGATGGGCCACGAGGGAGCCACAAGGTACCAAGGCACGCTAGAGGGGGTGGTGAGCCACCACTCTTATCTTCTGGTCCTCCCATGAAGCTTCTAGTGCCTCTTTTGTTCCAAAAAATCATCAAAAAGTTTCGCTGCATTTGGAGAACTTTGATTTCTGCACAAAAGACAACACCATAGTAGTTCTGCTGAAAACAACGTCAGTCCAGGTTAGTTCCATTCAAATCATAACAAAACCACATATATTTGGTGCAAACATGGCACAAATACTTCATAAATTATAGATACGTTGGAGACGTATCATTATGCATGATAAATACTGACTTAAGAAGATGGAGCATGACAAGGCTATATGATTTTGTAGGGATAACGTTGTTTAGCATTGATATTCTGAAAGACATGATTGTTTGTTGGTATGCCTTATTATTAATGTTTTATGGTAAACTGTAGACTATTGCCTTGAATCATTCAAATCTTAATATTCATGCCACAAAAAGAGATTACATGATGATCATGTTAGGTAGCATTCCACATAAAATATTCTGTTTCTATCATTTACCTACTCAAGGACAAGCAGCAATTAAGCTTGGGGATGCTTGATACCTCTCCAATGTATTTGTAATTTTTTATTGTTCCATGCTATTATAATATCAATTTTGGATGTTCCTATGCAATTATATGTCATCATATATCATAGCACATATGCCCGTGCGTTGCAACAGGAAAGATTGATATTTTGTGCAAGCATAATGTCTCACAACACAGATTCACTATGAAGAACATGCTACAATGCAGCATCCTTCTACAAAATGAACATAAAAAATATGATGCAATTTAGTCATGTTTATTTTCTTTGCTGGGCATAATCTCCCACTGATTCCATTTAAGTATAATCCTTTCTTTAATTACCATGACGTCTTCATCCTGTTTTAGTCGGGAATCAAATCCTTTCTTTTCTAATTTAGTAGCCCCAATACATTGAAGCCTACAAATCATTCCTTTTAATTATCCTACCTTTTTACCTCAAGTCCTTTCTTTAATTAGCCTCATCTATTTGAATATTCTATTCATTAAGACCAGAATCTTTCTTTTAATTATTCCACCGGTTTACCCGTAATCCTTTTTTAATTAGCCATATCTATTTAAATATTTTATTTTAGCCCACAATCCTTCCTTTAATTACCTCATTCGCTTAATTAGCTCGCCCTAAACACGAGGACCGCCACTCGTATATTTAGAGCGAGTCGGGATTTGTAAATGTGAATGGCTCATAGGTCGTTGGTTGTTACATCGAAGATCCAAATAGGAGGTCCTGTGATCAATTGCCACAATATTGATTTATTTTGACCCAATTATTTTTCGCGGTCTCTATGAAAGCCCATAAAAGGACCATCAACATACAAGTACCTGGCCCAGATCGCTTAGCGTGCACTCAAAACAAACAAAAAGGACTAAACCAAACCAAGAATACCTATTCCATGTAATAGTAGGTATAGATTTTTGGGACTAATCTATTAACTTAGTGCCAAGTGCCAGTTGCTGCTTTTCGCCTGTTTTTGGTTTTCAAGGATACCAGTACCCAAACGAAGTCCAAATGCCACAAAACTTTTTGAAAATTTTTTCTGGACATAAGAGACCGTAGAAGCTTCGGGAGGAAGATAGAAGATGAAGGAGTGGCCCACAAGCCACTAGGGCACGCCCTGGTGCCCCATGGCCCCCTTCCCTCCATTGACCTAATTCCACCTATGTACATTGTCTTAAATCGAGAAACCAACAGAGAGCCACCCAAAACATTTTTTTCGATGCCGCAAGCTTCTGTTCTCGTGAGATCCCATCTTGAGGACTATTACGGCACTCTGCCGGAGCGGGAATCTATCACGGAGGGCTTCTACATCAACCTTGTTGCCCTCCGTTGATGTGTGAGTAGATTAACACAGACCTACGAGTCCGTATCTAATAGCTAGATGGCTTCTTCAATCACTTTGATCTTCAATATAGTGTTCTCCTCGATGTTGTTGCAGATCTATTCGATATAATCACTTTTCATGGTGTGTTTGTTGGGATCTGATGAATTATGAGTTTATGATCAGATTATCCATGTATATCATTTGAGTCTTCTCTGAACTCCTTTAAGCATGATTATTATAGCTTTGTATTTCTTTCTGATCTATTGATTTGTTTTGGCCAACTAGATTGACTTATCTTGCAATGGGAGAGGGCTTTATGATGGGTACAATCTTGCAGTGATCTATATTCCAGTGACAGAAGGGGACAAGGCACATATATGTATTGTTGTCATTAAGGCTAAAATGATGGGGTTTATTCATATCGCTTCAGTTTACTTTGTATACACCATGTCATCTTGCTTAAGGCGTTACTCCATTCTTTATGAACTTAATACTCTAGATGCATGCTGGATAGCGGTCGATGTGTTGAGTAACAGTACTGGATACAGGCAGGTGACAGTGTACTTGTCTCGGACGTGATGCCTATTGATACATCTCCATCGTATCTACTTCTCCAAACTCTTTTGCCCTTGTTTTGAACTATAACTTGAATGATTTGAATGGAACTAACCCGGACTAAAGCTGTTTTCAGCAGAATTGCCATGGTGCTATGCAGAAATAAAAGCTCTCGGAATAACCTGAAACTTCACGGAGATTATTTTTTGAACTAATAAAAAATATTGGAAAAAGAATCAACTGAAGGGGGCCCACGCCCTGGCCATAAGGGTGGGGGGGCGCCCTCTGTCCTTATGGCCCCCTGGACCTCCACCGACCTCAACTCCAACTCCATATATTCACGTTCGGGGAGAAAAAAATCGGAGAGAATGATTCATCGCGTTTTACAATGTGGAGCCACCGCAAAGCCCTGTTCTTCCTCGGGAGGGCATATCTGTAGTCCGTTCTGGGCTCCGGAGAGGGGAATCCATCGCCATTGTCATCATCAACTATCCTCCATCACCAATTTCATGATGCTCACCGCCGTGCGTGAGTAATTTCATCTTAGGCTTGCTGGACAGTGATGGGTTGGATCAGATTTACCATGTAATTGAGTTAGTTTTGTTAGGGTTTGATCTCTAGTATCCAGTATGTTCTAAGGTTGATGTTGCTATGACTTTGCTATGCCTAATGCTTGTCACTAGGGCCCCAGTGCCATGATTTCGGATCTGAACCTATTATGTTTTCATGAATATATTTGTGTTCTTCATCCTATCTTGCAAGTTGTAGTCACCTACTATGTGTTATGATTCGGCAACCCCAGAGTGACAATAGTCGGTACACTTCCCGGTGATGACCATAGTTTGAGCAGTTCATGTATTCATTAAGTGCTAATGCTTTGGGCCGGTACTCTATTAAAAGGACGCCTTAATATCCCTTAGTTTCCAATACGACCCCGTTGCCATGGGAGGGTAGGATAAAAGATGTCATGCAAGTTCTTTTCCATAAGCAGGTATGACTATATCCAGAATACATGCCTACATTATATTGATGAACTAGAGCTAGTTCCGTGTAACCCTATGTTATAATTGTTGCATGATGAATGCCATTCGACATAATTATCCATCATCGATCAATTGCCTACAAGCTCGTTTCATATTGATATTTGCTCTGTTACTTTTCCATTGCCACTGTTATGATTGCTACAAAACTGCTATTGTTACTATTGACAATGTTACCATTACTTCCATACTACTTTGCTACTAAATATTTTGCTGTAGTATTAAGTCTTTCAGGTGTGGTTGAATTGACAACTTAGCTGCTAATACTTGAAAATATTCTTTGGCTCCCCTTGTGTTGAATCGATAATTTTGGGATGAATACTCTACCCTCGAAAACTATTGCGATCCCCTATACTTGTGGGTTATCAAGAACTTTTTCTAGTGTCATTGCCAGGGAGCATAGCTCTATTCTCTGAGTCACTTGGGATTTATATCTGTTGATCACTATGAGGAAATTGGAAGGTCAAAGAACCGAGATTTTTCCCTCAACTATGGGGGGAGGTAAGGAACTGCCATCTAGCTCTGCACTTGATTCTCCTTCTGTTTTGAGTAAAATTACGACACCTACACCTGCTATTGATTCTGATATGTCACATGTTATTGATGATGGCACTTCCGCTATGCATGATGCTTATGATGAAACTACTTCTCTGATGGATAATACTATGCCGCTAGGTGAATTTCTTGATGAACAACTTGCTAGGGTTAGAGAGAACGAAATTACTGAAACTGATGATATTATTGAAACTAAAGATTATGATTCTCCCCCTAGATATGAATTGCCTATTGTACCTGAGGGTTATGTTGTGGATGAAGAAACTGCTAGAGACTTCTTTGCTTGCAATGATAGAGAAGATCTTAAGAAACTGTTAGCTAAGCTGAAAGAAAAATCTTTGAATGCTAGAATCAAATATGATCCCAATTTTGCAAATTCACCTATCTTTGTTACTGATAAGGATTATGAATTCTCTGTCGATCCTGAGTTACTTAGTTTGGTTGAATTTGATCCTTTCAATGGTTATGAATCTGATACTATTGTGACACATCTTACTAAATTAAATGATATAGCCACCCTATTTACTCATGAGGAAAAATTGCTATTATTATATTCTTAAGTTGTTTCCTTTCTCATTAAAGGGTGATGCTAAGTTATGGTTTAATTCTCTTGCTCCTGGTTGTGTGCGTAGTCCCCAGGATAAGATTTACTACTTCTCTCAGAAATATTTCCCTGCTCATAAGAAACAAGCTGCTTTAAAGGAAATATTGAACCTTGTGCAAATTGAAGAAGAGATCCTCCCACAAGCTTGGGGGAGGCTTCTCCAATTACTTAATGCTTTGCCTAATTATCCTCTCAAGAAAAATTAAATACTTGATATCTTTTATAATGGACTAACAGATGCTTCCAGAGACCACCTGGATAGTTGTGCTGGTTGTGTTTCCAGGGAAAGAACTGTTGAGCACGCTGAGTTGCTATTGAATAATATATTGAGTAATGATAATGATTGGACACTTCCTGAAACAACTCCTAAGCCAACTCCGAAGAAAAGGGGTATTCTATTCTCAGTCCCGAAGATATGCAAGAGGCAAAGAAATCTATGAAAGAAAAATGTATTAAAGTTGAAGACGTTAAGAATTTACCGCCTATTGAAGAAATACATGGTCTTGATAACCCGACATAGGTAGTAGATGTAAACTCTCTCCATAGGTTTTATTAAGGTGATATTCCTCATAATAAGTCTGCTAGTCAATGCTTGGACGAGTTTGATAATTTTATTGTTAAACAAGAAAACTTCAATGCTTATGTTAGTAGACAATTGAAACGTAATGCTTACATGCTTGACCACTTGTGTGATTATATGAGTAGAACTAATAATGATCTTAAGCTTATTAGAAACATGCTTCCATGTTACAACTCAAGTAGAACAAGTACTTAAGGCACATGATGATTTTCTCAATGAGTTGAATAGTAAAAATAATGATAATGCTGATAGGGTTATGACTAGAGGTGGTCAAATGACCTGGGAACCTCTGTATCCTAAGGTTCATCCTAAAAGAGTTGAGAAAGATTCTCAGAGAGTTAATACTGATGCACCTAGTCCTAATAATAAAAATAAAAAGAAAATGGATAGGACCTTGCATGCTAGTGAACCTACTATAGACACACTGCTACGTCTTGAGCTTGCGTTGGTTTTCCCCGAAGAGGAAGAGATGATGCAGTAGAGTAGCGTAAGTATTTCCCTCAGTTTTTGAGAACCAAGGTATCAATCCAGTAGGAGCCCACGCTCAAGTCCCTCGTACCTGCACAAAGCGATAGCTACTCGCAACCAACGCGATTAGGGGTTGTCAAGCCCTTCACAGTCACTTACGAGAGTGAGATCTGATAGATATAATATTTTTGGTATTTTTGGTATAAAGATGCAAAGTAAAAAGTAAAGGCAAAGTAAAAAAGCAAAGCAAGATTAAAGTGATGGAGATTGATATGATGAGAATAGACCCGGGGGCCATAGGTTTCACTAGTGCCTTCTCTCAAGAGCATAAGTATTCTACGGTGGGTGAACAAATTACTATTGAACAATTAACAGAATTGAGCATAGTTATGAGAATATCTAGGCATGATCATGTATATAGGCATCACGTCCGTGACAAGTAGATCGAAACGATTCTGCATCTACTACTATTACTCCACTCATCGACCGCTATCCAGCATGCATCTAGAGTATTAAATTAAAAACAGAGTAACGCCTTAAGCAAGATGACATGATGTAGAGAGATAAATTCATGCAATATGAAATAAACCCTATCTTGTTATCCTCGATGGAAATGATACAATACATGCCTTGCTGCCCTTCTGTCACTGGGTAAGGACACCGCAAGATCGAACCCAAAGCTAAGCACTTCTCCCATGGCAAGAACTACCAATCTAGTTGGCCAAACCAAACGGATAATTCGAAGAGACTTGCAAAGATAACCAATCATACATAGAAGAATTCAGAGAAGATTCAAATATTATTCGTAGATAGACTTGATCACAAACCCACAATTCATCGGTCTCAACAAACACACCGCAAAAAGAAGATTACATCGAATAGATCTCCGCAAGAGAGGGGGAGAACTTTGTATTGAGATTCAAAGAGAGAGAGAAGAAGCCATCTAGATGCTAACTATGGACCCGAAGGTCTGAGGTAAACTACTCACACTTCATCGGAGAGGCTATGATGATGTAGAAGCCCTCCATGATGACGGCCCTCTTCCGGCGGAGCTCCGGAACAGGCCCCAAGATGGGATCTCGTGGATACAGAAAGTTGCGGCGGTGGAATTAGGTTTTTGGCTCCTGTTCTGATCGTTTGGGGGTACGTGTGTATATATAGGAGGAAGAAGTACGTCGGAGGAGAGGGGCCCACGAGGCAGGGGGCGCGCCCTAGGGGGGCCGTGCCCCCACCCTCGTGACCGCCTCTTTTGTACCTTGGAGCAGGGTCCAAGTCTCCTGGATCACGTTCAGTGAGAAAATCACGTTCCCGAAGATTTTATTCCGTTTGGACTCTGTTTGATATTCCGTTTCTTCGAAACACTGAAATAGGCAAAAAACAACAATTCTGGGCTGGGCCTCCGGTTAATAGGTTAGTCCCAAAAATAATATAAAAGTGGAAAATAAAGCCCAATATAGTCCAAAACAGTAGATAATATAGCATGGAGCAATCAAAAATTATAGATACGTTGGAGGCGTATCAGGCATCTCCAAGCTTAATTCCTGCTCGTCCTCGAGTAGGTAAATGATGAAAAGAGAATTTTTGATGCGGAGTGCTACTTGGCATATTTCAATGCAAATCTTCTTAATTGTGGTATGAATATTCAGATTAGAAAGATTCAAGACAAAAGTTTATATTGGCATAAAAAATAATAATACTTCAAGCATACTAACAAAGCAATTATGTCTTCTCAAAATAACATGACCAAAGAAAGTTATCCCTACAAAATCATATAGTCTGGCTATGCTTCATCTTCACCACACAAAGTATTTAAATCATGCACAACCCTGATGACAAGCCAAGCAATTGTTTCATAGTCTAACTTTTTCAAAACTTTTTCAATCTTCACGCAATACATGAGCGTGAGCCATGGATATAGCACTATAGGTGGAATAGAATGGTGGTTGTGGAGAAGACAAAAAGGAGAAGATGGTCTCACATCAACTAGGCGTATCAACGGGCTATGGAGATGCCCATCAATAGATATCAATGTGAGTGAGTAGGGATTGCCATGCAACAGATGCACTAGAGCTATAAGTATATGAAAGCTCAAAAAGAAACTAAGTGGGTGTGCATCCAACTTGCTTGATCACAAAGACCTAGGGCAATTTTTTGAGGAAGCCCATCATTGGAATATACAAGCCAAGTTCTATAATGTAAAATTCCCACTATTATATGAAAGTGATAACATGAGAGACTCTCTACTATGAAGATCTGGTGCTACTTTGAAGCACAAGTGTGGTAAAAGGATAGTAACATTTTCCCTTCTCTCTTTTTCTCTTTTTTATGGCCTCTTTTTATTTGGGCTTCTTTGGCCTCTTTTTATTTATTTATTTTATTTTTCGTCCGGAGTCTCATCCCGACTTGTGGGGGAATCATAGTCTCCATCATTCTTTCCTCACTCGGATAATGCTCTGATAATGATGATCATCACACTTTTATTTTTCTTATAACTCAACAATTACAACTCGATACTTAGAACAAAATATGACTCTATGTGAATGCATCCGGCGGTGTACCGGGATATGCAATGTGACAATGATGGAGTGTGTCATGATGAACTAGATGGTGGAAAGTTGCATGTCAATATATCTCGGAATGGCTATGGAAATGCCATAATAGGTAGGTATGGTGGCTGTTTTGAGGAAGGTATATGGTAGGTGTATGATACCGGCGAAAGGTGCGCGGTATTAGAGAGGCTAGCAAAGGTGGAAGGGTGAGAGTGCGTATAATCCATGGACTCAACATTAGTCATAAAGAACTCATATACTTATTGCGAAAATCTAGAAGTTATCAAAGCAAAGTATTACACGCATTCTCCTAGGGGGATAGATTGGTAGGAAAAGACCATCGCTCGTCCACGACCGCCACTCACAAGGAAGACAACCAATAAACAAATCATGCTCCGACTTCATCACATAACGGTTCACCATACGTGCATGCTACGGGAATCACAAACTGTTGGGGAACGTAGCAGAAATTCAAAATTTTCCTACGTGTCACCAAGATCTATCTATGGAGAGACCAGCAACGAGTAGAAAGAGAGTGCATCTACATACCCTTGTAGATCGCTAAGCGGAAGCGTTCAAGTGAACGGGGTTGATGGAGTCGTACTCGTCGTGATTCAAATCACCGATGATCCTAGTGCCGAACGGACGGCACCTCCGCGTTCAACACACGTACAGCCCGGTGACGTCTCCCACGCCTTGATCTAGCAGGGAGAGAGGGAGAGGTTGAGGAAGACTCCATCCAACAGCAGCACAACGGCGTGGTGGTGGTGGAGGAGCGTGGCAATCCAGCAGGGCTTCGCCAAGCACCATGGGAGAGGAGGAGTAAGGAGAGAGGTAGGGCTGTGCCAGAACTTCGTGTATAGCTCCCATGCGCCTCCCCACTATATATAGGGGTGGAGGGGCTGGTTTCTTGCCCTCCAAGTCCATTGGGGCGTTGGCCAAGGTGGGAGGAAAGAAATCTCATTATTTCCTTCCCCACCGATTGTTATCCCCCCTTTTTAGGGATCTTGATCTTATCCCTTCGGGATATGATCTTATTCCTTCTAAGGGGGGATCTTGGTGCGCCTTGACCAGGGGTGTGGGGCCTTGACCCCACTACCCACGTCCATGTGGGTCCCCCCATGCAGGTGGGCCCCACTCCGGAACCTTCTAGAACCTTCCCGGTACAATACCGAAAAATCCCGAACATTTTCCGGTGGCCAAAATAGGACTTCCCATATATAAATCTTTACCTGCGGACCATTCCGGAACTCCTCGTGACGTCCGGGATCTCATCCGGGACTCCGAACAAGATTCGGTAACCACATACAAACTTCCTTTATAACCCTAGCGTCATCGAACCTTAAGTGTGTAGACCCTACGGGTTCGGGAGACATGTAGACATGACCGAGACGTTCTCCGGTCAATAACCAACAGCGGGATCTGGATACCCATGATGGCTCCCACATGTTCCACGATGATCTCATCGGATGAACCACGATGTCAAGGACTTAATCAATCCCGTATTCAATTCCCTTTGTCTATCGGTATGTTACTTGCCCGAGATTCGATCGTCGGTATCCAATACCTTGTTCAATCTCGTTACCGGCAAGTCACTTTACTCGTTCCGTAACACATCATCCCGTGATCAACTCCTTGGTCACATTGCGCATATGATGATGTCCTACCGAGTGGGCCCAGAGATACCTCTCCGTTTACACGGAGTGACAAATCCCAGTCTCGATCCGCATAAAACAATAGATACTTTCGGAGATACCTGTAGTGCACCTTTATAGTCACCCAGTTACGTTGTGACGTTTGATACACCCAAAGCAGTCCTACGGTATCCAGGAGTTACACGCTCTCATGGTCGAAGGAAGAGATACTTGACATTGGCAAAACACTAGCAAATGAACTACACGATCTTTTGTGCTAGTATTAGGATTGGGTCTTGTCCATCACATCATTCTCCTAATGATGTGATCCCGTTATCAACGACATCCAATGTCCATAGCCAGGAAACCATGACTATCTGTTGATCACAATGAGCTAGTCAACTAGAGGCTCACTAGGGACATATTGTGGTCTATGTATTCACACGTGTATTACGATTTCCGGATAATACAGTTATAGCATGAATAAAAGACAATTATCATGAACAAGGAAATATAATAATAATACTTTTATTATTGCCTCTAGGGCATATTTCCAACAGTCTCCCACTTGCACTAGAGTCAATAATCCAGTTCACATCGCCATGTGATTAACACTCACAGGTCACATCGCCATGTGACTAATACCCAAGAGTTTACTAGAGTCAGTAGTCTAGTTCACATCACTATGTGATTAACACTCAATGAGTTTTATGTTTGATCATGTTGCTTGTGAGAGAGGTTTTAGTCAACGGGTCTGAACCTTTCAGATCCGTGTGTGCTTTACAAATCTCTATGTCATCTCCTAGATGCAGCTACCACGCTCTATTTGGAGCTATTCCAAATAACTGTTCTACTTTGAGCTATTCTAAATTATTGCTCCATTATATGTATCTGGTCTCTCTACTCAGAGCTATTCGGATAGGTGTTAAGCTTGCATCGACGTAACCTTTACGACGAACTCTTTTGCCACCTCCATAATCGAGAAAATTCCTTATCCACTAGTTACTAAGGATAACTTTGACCGCTGTCCTGTGAGCCATTCTTGGATCACTCTTGTACCCCTTGACTGACTCATGGCAAGGCACACTTCAGGTGCGGTACACAGCATAGCATACTGAAGAGCCTACGTCTTAAGCATAGGGGACGACCTTCGTCCTTTCTCTCTATTCTGCCGTGGTCGAGTTTTAAGTCTTAACTTCGTACCTTACAACTCAGGCAAGAACTCCTTCTTTGACTGGTCCATCTTGAACACCTTCAAGATCATGTCAAGGTATGTGCTCATTTGAAAGTATTATTAAGCATTTTGATCTATCCTTATAGATCTTGATGCTCAATGTTCAAGTAGCTTAATCCAGGCTTTCTATTGAAAAACACTTTCAAAATAACCCTATATGCTTTCCAGAAATTCTACATCATTTCTGATCAACATGTATTCATCAGAAATTCTATAGTGCTCCCACTCACTTCTTTGGAAATACAAGTTTCTCATAAACTTTGTACAAACCCAAAATCTTTGATCATCATCAAAGCATACATTCCAACTCCGAGATGCTCACTCCAGTCCTTAGAAGGATCGCTGGAGCTAGCATACCTTTTAGCATCCTTAGGATCGACAAAAACTTTCTGATTGTATTACATACAACC
>NC_041390.1:371805655-371818624 GCF_002162155.2 Triticum dicoccoides
TCCCTGATATGTTATAGTTCATCACGAAGCTCTAGCAGCTCGGTGGCAATGACTTTGGAGAAACATCACTATCTCATTTGGAAGATCAACTCCCACTCAATTCAAGTGATTGTTGCACTCAGACAATCTGAGCACAAGCTCAATGATTGAGATTTTCTCCCTTAGTTTGCAGGCTAAGAGAATCGTCGGAGGTCTTATACCTCTTGACGTGAGCACGAGCCTGAAATCCCAATTTCAGCCCTCGAAACATCTCATATGTTCCGCGATGTTTCGAAAACGTCTTTGGTGCCTCTACTTAAACCATTTAACTGAACTATCACGTAGTTATCAAAACGTGTATGTTCGATGTTCGAAACATCCACAAACGACGTTTGGGGTTCAGCACACTGAGCAGTGCATTAAGGACATAAACTTTCTACTGTTCGCATAATCGCTACTATCAACTTTCAACTATATTTTCTCTAGGAACATATCTAAAACAGTAGAACTAAAGCGCGAGCTACGACATAATTTTCAAAAGGTCTTTTGACTATGTTCAGGATAATTAAGTTCATCTTATAATTTGGGGAACGTAGCAGAAATTCAAAATTTTCCTACGTGTCACCAAGATCTATCTATGGAGAGACCAGCAACGAGTAGAAAGAGAGTGCATCTACATACCCTTGTAGATCGCGAAGCGGAAGCGTTCAAGTGAACGGGGTTGATGGAGTCGTACTCGTCGTGATTCAAATCACCGATGATCCTAGTGCCGAACGGACGGCACCTCCGCGTTCAACACACGTATAGCCCGGTGACGTCTCCCACGCCTTGATCCAGAAAGGAGAGAGGGAGAGGTTGAGGAAGACTCCATCCAACAGCAGCACAACGGCGTGGTGGTGGTGGAGGAGCGTGGCAATCCAGCAGGGCTTCGCCAAGCACCATGGGAGAGGAGGAGTAGGGAGAGAGGTAGGGCTGTGCCAGAACTTCGTGTATAGCTCCCATGCGCCTCCCCACTATATATAGGGGTGGAGGGGCTGGTTTCTTTCCCTCCAAGTCCATTGGGGAGTTGTCCAAGGTGGGAGGAAAGAAATCTCATTATTTCCTTCCCCACCGATTGTTATCCCCGATCTTGATCTTATCCCTTTGGGATATGATCTTATTCCTTCTAAGGGGGGATCTTGGTGCGCCTTGACCAGGGGTGTGGGGCCTTGCCCCCACTACCCACGTCCATGTGGGTCCCCCCATGCAGGTGGGCCCCACTCCGGAACCTTCTAGAACCTTCCCGGTACAATACCGAAAAATCCCGAACATTTTCCGGTGGCCAAAATAGGACTTCCCATATATAAATCTTTACCTCCGGACCATTCCGGAACTCCTCGTGACGTCCGAGATCTCATCCGGGACTCCGAACAACATTCGGTAACCACATACAAACTTCCTTTATAACCCTAGCGTCATCGAACCTTAAGTGTGTAGACCCTACGGGTTCGGGAGACATGTAGACATGACCGAGACGTTCTCCGGTCAATAACCAACAGTGGGATCTGGATACCCATGATGGCTCCCACATGTTCCACGATGATCTCATCGGATGAACCACGATGTCAAGGACTTAATCAATCCCGTATTCAATTCCCTTTGTCTATCGGTATGTTACTTGCCCGAGATTCGATCGTCGGTATCCAATACCTTGTTCAATCTCGTTACCGGCAAGTCACTTTACTCGTTCCGTAACACATCATCCCGTGATCAACTCCTTGGTCACATTGCGCATATGATGATGTCCTACCGAGTGGGCCCAGAGATACCTCTCCGTTTACACGGAGTGACAAATCCCAGTCTCGATCCGCATAAAACAATAGATACTTTCGGAGATACCTGTAGTGCACCTTTATAGTCACCTAGTTACGTTGTGACGTTTGATACACCCAAAGCACTCCTACGGTATCCAGGAGTTACACGCTCTCATGGTCAAAGGAAGAGATACTTGACATTGGCAAAGCTCTAGCAAACGAACTACACGATCTTTGTGCTATGCTCAGGATTGGGTCTTGTCCATCACATCATTCTCCTAATGATGTGATCCCGTTATCAACGACATCCAATGTCCATAGCCAGGAAACCATGACTATCTGTTGATCACAACGAGCTAGTCAACTAGAGGCTCACTAGGGACATATTGTGGTCTATGTATTCACACGTGTATTACGATTTCTGGATAATACAGTTATAGCATGAATAAAAGACAATTATCATGAACAAGGAAATATAATAATAACACTTTTATTATTGCCTCTAGGGCATATTTCCAACAGTCTCCCACTTGCACTAGAGTCAATAATCTAGTTCACATCGCCATGTGATTAACACTCACAGGTCACATCGCCATGTGACTAATACCCAAGAGTTTTAGGTTTGATCATGTTGCTTGTGAGAGAGGTTTTAGTCAACGGGTCTGAACCTTTCAGATCCGTGTGTGCTTTACAAATCTCTATGTCATCTCCTAGATGCAGCTACCACGCTCTATTTGGAGCTATTCCAAACAACTGTTCTACTTGGAGCTATTCTAAATTATTGCTCCATTATATGTATCCGGTCTCTCTACTCAGAGCTATCCGGATAGGTGTCAAGCTTGCATCATCGTAACCTTTACGATGAACTCTTTTACCACCTCCATAATCGAGAAAATTCCTTAGTCCACTAGTTACTAAGGATAACTTTGACCGCTGTCCTGTGAGCCATTCTTGGATCACTCTTGTACCCCTTGACTGACTCATGGCAAGGCACACTTCAGGTGCGGTACACAGCATAGCATACTGAAGAGCCTACGTCTTAAGCATAGGGGACGACCTTCGTCCTTTCTCTCTATTCTACCGTGGTCGAGCTTTAAGTCTTAACTTCGTACCTTACAACTCAGGCAAGAACTCCTTCTTTGACTGGTCCATCTTGAACACCTTCAAGATCATGTCAAGGTATGTGCTCATTTGAAAGTATTATTAAGCATTTTGATCTATCCTTATAGATCTTGATGCTCAATGTTCAAGTAGCTTAATCCAGGCTTTCTATTGAAAAACACTTTCAAAATAACCCTATATGCTTTCCAGAAATTCTACATCATTTCTGATCAACATGTATTCATCAGAAATTCTATAGTGCTCCCACTCACTTCTTTGGAAATACAAGTTTCTCATAAACTTTGTACAAACCCAAAATCTTTGATCATCATCAAAGCATACATTCCAACTCCGAGATGCTCACTCCAGTCCTTAGAAGGATCGCTGGAGCTAGCATACCTTTTAGCATCCTTAGGATCGACAAAAACTTTCTGATTGTATTACATACAACCTTTCCTCACGAAAACTGGTAAGGAAACTCGTTTTGATATCCATCTGCCAGATTTCATAAATACAGCTAGTGCTAACATGAATCCGACGAACTTTAAGCATCGCTACGGATGAGAAAATCTCATCGTAGTCAACTCCTTGAACTTGTGAAAAACTTTTCGCCACAAGTCGAGCTTCATGGACGGTGACATTACCATCCACGTCCATCTTCTTCTTAAAGATCCATTTATCTTAATGGATTGCCGATCATCAGGCAAGTCCACCAAAGTCTATGGATCCATTCTCGGATTTTATGGCCTCGAGCCATTTATCGGAATCCGGGCCCACCATTGCTTCTCCATAGCTCGTAGGTTCATTGTTGTCCAGCAACATGACTTCCAAGACAGGATTACGTACCACTCTGATGTAGTACGTATCCTTGTCATCCCACGAGGTTTGGTAGTGACTTGATCCGAAGTTTCATGATCAACATCACAAGCTTCCACTTCAATTGGTGTAGGTGCCACAGGAACAACTTCCTGTGCCCTGCCACACACTAGTTGAAGAGACGGTTCAATAACCTCATCAAGTTTCCACCATCCACCACTCAATTCTTTCGAGAGAAACTTTTCCTCGAGAAAGGACCCGATTCAAGAAACAATCCATATTGCTTTCGGATCTGAATTAGGAGGTATACCCAACTGTTTTGGGTTTCCTATGAAGATGCATTTTATCCGCTTTGGGTTCGAGCTTATCAACCTGAAACTTTTTCATATAAGCGTCGCAGCCCCAAACTTTTAAGAAACGACAACTTAGGTTTCTCTAAACCATAATTCATACGGTGTCATCTCAACGGAATTACGTGGTGCCCTATTTAAAGTAAATGTGGTTGTCTCTAATGCCTAACCCATGGACAATAGTGGTAATTCGATAAGAGACATCATGGTACGCACCATATCCAATAGGGTGCAACTATGATGTTCGGACACACCATCACACTATGGTGTTCCAGGCGGTATTAATTGCGAAACAATTTCCACAATGTCTTAATTGTGTGCCAAAACTCGTAACTCAGATAGTCATCTCTATGATCATATCATAGACATTTTATCCTCTTGTCACAATGATCTTCTACTTCACTCTGAAATTACTTGAACCATTCAATAATTCAGACTTGTGTTTCATTAAGTAAATATTCTCAACATCTACTCGAATCATCTGTGAAGTAAGATCATAACGATATTCACTGCATGCCTCAGCACTCATTGGATTGGACACATCAAAATGTGTTACTTCCAACAAGTTGCTATCTTGTTCCATCTTACTGAAAACGAGGCTTTTCAGTCATCTTGCCCATGTGGTATGATTTGCATATCTCAAGTGATTCAAAATCAAGTGAGTCCAAACGGTCCATTTGCATGGAGTTTCTTCATGCATATACAGCAATAGACATGGTTCGCATGTCTCAAACTTTTCAAAAACGAGTGAGTCCAAAGATCCATCAACATGGAGCTTCTTCATGCGTTTTATACCATTATGACTTACATGGCAGTGCCACAAGTAAGTGGTACTATCATTACTATCTTATATCTTTTGGCATGAAAATGTGTATCACTACGATTGAGATTCAATAAACCATTCATTTTAGGTGCAAGACCATTGAAGGTATTATTCAAATAAATAGAGTAACCATTATTCTCTTTAAATGAATAACCGTATTGCGATAGACATAATCCAATCATGTCTATGCTCAACGCAAACACCAAATCTCGATGGTAGAGGGAGCGTGCGATGCTTGATCATATCAACATTGGAAACACTTCCAACACATATCGTCAGCTCACCTTTAGCTAGTCTCCGTTTATGCCGTAGCTTTTATTTCGAGTTACTAACACTTAGCAACCGAACCGGTATCTTATACCCTGGTGCTACTAGGAGTACTAGTAAAGTACACATTTACATAATGTATATCCAATATACTTCTATCGACCTTGCCAGCCTTCTCATCTACCAAGTATCTAGGGTAATTCTGCTCTAGTGACTGTTCCCCTTATTACAGAAGCACTTAGTCTTGGGTTTGGGTTCAACCTTGGGTTTCTTCACTGGAGCAGCAGCTGATTTGCCGTTTCATGAAGTATCCCTTCTTGCCCTTGCCCTTCTTGAAACTAGTGGTTTCACCAACCATCAACAATTGATGCTCCTTCTTGATTTCTACTTTCGCGGTGTCAAACATCGTGAATACCTCAAGGATCATCTTATTTATCCCTGATATGTTATAGTTCATCACGAAGCTCTAGCAGCTCGGTGGCAATGACTTTGGAGAAACATCACTATCTCATTTGGAAGATCAACTCCCACTCAATTCAAGTGATTGTTGCACTCAGACAATCTGAGCACAAGCTCAATGATTGAGATTTTCTCCCTTAGTTTGCAGGCTAAGAGAATCGTCGGAGGTCTTATACCTCTTGACGTGAGCACGAGCCTGAAATCCCAATTTCAGCCCTCGAAACATCTCATATGTTCCGCGATGTTTCGAAAACGTCTTTGGTGCCTCTACTTAAACCATTTAACTGAACTATCACGTAGTTATCAAAACGTGTATGTTCGATGTTCGAAACATCCACAAACGACGTTTGGGGTTCAGCACACTGAGCAGTGCATTAAGGACATAAGCTTTCTACTGTTCGCATAATCGCTACTATCAACTTTCAACTATATTTTCTCTAGGAACATATCTAAAATAGTAGAACTAAAGCGCGAGCTACGACATAATTTGCAAAAGGTCTTTTGACTATGTTCAGGATAATTAAGTTCATCTTATGAACTCCCACTCAGATAGACATCCCTCTGGTCATCTAAGTGATTACATGATCCGAGTCAACTAGGCCGTGTCCGATCATCACGTGAGACGGACTAGTCATCATCGGTGAACATCTTCATGTTGATCGTATCTACTATACGACTCATGCTCGACCTTTCGGTCTCCGTGTTCCGAGGCCATGTCTGCACATGCTAGGCTCGTCAAGTTAACCCTAAGTGTTTTCGCTGTGTAAAACTGTCTTACACCCGTTGTATGTGAACGTAAGAATCCATCACACCCGATCATCACGTGGTGCTTAGAAGCGACGAACTGTAGCAACGGTGCACAGTTATGGGAGAACACTTCTTGAAATTTTGTAAGGGATCATCTTATTTACTACCGTCGTCCTAAGTAAACAAGATGCATAAATATGATAAACATCACATGCAATCAAATAGTGACATGATATGGCCAATATCATTTTGCTCCTTTTAATCTCCATCTTCGGGGCTCCGTGATCATCATCGTCACCGGCATGACACCATGATCTCCATCATCATGATCTCCATCATCGTGTCTTCATGAAGTTGTCTCGCCAACTATTACTTCTACTACTATGGCTACCGGTTAGCAATAAAGTAAAGTAATTACATGGCGTTGTTCAATGACACGCAGGTCATACAATAAATAAAGACAACTCCTATGGCTCCTGCCGGTTGTCATACTCATCGACATGCAAGTCGTGAATCCTATTACAAGAACATGATCAATCTCATACATCACATATCATTCATCACATTCTTCTTGGCCATATCACATCACAAAGCATACCCTGCAAAAACAAGTTAGACGTCCTCTAATTGTTGTTGCATGTTTTACGTGGCTGCTATGGGTTACTAGCAAGAACGTTTCTTACCTACGCAAAACCACAACGTGATATGCCAATTGCTATTTACCCTTCATAAGGACCCTTTTCATCGAATCCTTTCCGAGTAAAGTGGGAGAGACTGGCACCCGCTAGCCACCTTATGCACCAAGTGCATGTCAATCGGTGGAACCTGTCTCACGTAAGAGTACGTGTAAGGTCGGTCTGGGCCGCTTCATCCCACAATACCGTCGAAACAAGATTGGACTAGTAACGGTAAGCATATTGAACAACATCAACGCCCACAACTACTTTGTGTTCTACTCGTGCAAAGAATCTACGCAATAGACCTAGCTCATGATGCCACTGTTGGGGAACGTAGCAGAAATTCAAAATTTTCCTACGTGTCACCAAGATCTATCTATGGAGAGACCAGCAACGAGTAGAAAGAGAGTGCATCTACATACCCTTGTAGATCGCTAAGCGGAAGCGTTCAAGTGAACGGGGTTGATGGAGTCGTACTCGTCGTGATTCAAATCACCGATGATCAAGTGCCGAACGCACGACACCTCCGCGTTCAACACACGTACAGCCCGGTGACGTCTCCCACGCCTTGATCCAGCAAGGAGAGAGGGAGAGGTTGAGGAAGACTCCATCCAACAGCAGCACAACGGCGTGGTGGTGGTGGAGGAGCGTGGCAATCCAGCAGGGCTTCGCCAAGCACCATGGGAGAGGAGGAGTAGGAAGAGAGGTAGAGGGCTGCGCCAGAACTTCGTCTATAGCTCCCATGCGCCTCCCCACTATATATAGGGGTGGAGGGGCTGGTTTCTTGCCCTCCAAGTCCATTGGGGCGTTGGCCAAGGTGGGAGGAAAGAAATCTCATTATTTCCTTCCCCACCGATTGTTATCCCCCCTTTTTAGGGATCTTGATCTTATCCCTTCGGGATATGATCTTATTCCTTCTAAGGGGGGATCTTGGTGCGCCTTGACCAGGGGTGTGGGGCCTTGCCCCCACTACCCACGTCCATGTGGGTCCCCCATTGCAGGTGGGCCCCACTCCGGAACCTTCTAGAACCTTCCCGGTACAATACCGAAAAATCCCGAACATTTTCCGGTGGCCAAAATAGGACTTCCCATATATAAATCTTTACCTCCGGACCATTCCGGAACTCCTCGTGACGTCCGGGATCTCATCCGGGACTCCGAACAACATTCGGTAACCACATACAAACTTCCTTTATAACCCTAGCGTCATCGAACCTTAAGTGTGTAGACCCTACGGGTTCGGGAGACATGTAGACATGACCGAGACGTTCTCCGGTCAATAACCAACAGTGGGATCTGGATACCCATGATGGCTCCCACATGTTCCACGATGATCTCATCGGATGAACCACGATGTCAAGGACTTAATCAATCCCGTATTCAATTCCCTTTGTCTATCGGTATGTTACTTGCCCGAGATTCGATCGTCGGTATCCAATACCTTGTTCAATCTCGTTACCGGCAAGTCACTTTACTCGTTCCGTAACACATCATCCCGTGATCAACTCCTTGGTCACATTGCGCATATGATGATGTCCTACCGAGTGGGCCCAGAGATACCTCTCCGTTTACAGGAGTGACAAATCCCAGTCTCGATCCGCATAAAACAATAGATACTTTCGGAGATACCTGTAGTGCACCTTTATAGTCACCCAGTTACGTTGTGATGTTTGATACACCCAAAGCAGTCCTACGGTATCCAGGAGTTACACGCTCTCATGGTCGAAGGAAGAGATACTTGACATTGGCAAAGCACTAGCAAATGAACTACACGATCTTTTGTGCTAGTCTTAGGATTGGGTCTTGTCCATCACATCATTCTCCTAATGATGTGATCCCGTTATCAACGACATCCAATGTCCATAGCCAGGAAACCATGACTATTTGTTGATCACAACGAGCTAGTCAACTAGAGGCTCACTAGGGACATATTGTGGTCTATGTATTCACACGTGTATTACGGTTTCCGGATAATACAGTTATAGCATGAATAAAAGACAATTATCATGAACAAGGAAATATAATAATAATACTTTTATTATTGCCTCTAGGGCATATTTCCAACACAAACCTTAACACAAGTATTCTTTAAATTCACAACTACTCAAATAGCATGACTTTAATATTAGCACCTCCATATCTCAAAACAATTATCATGCTTCAATCTTTGCTTAGTATTCAACACACTCAAAAGAACGTTTTACAGATCTTGAATACCAAGCATATTATTATTAAGCAAATTACTATGCTATTAAGAGACACTCAAAATAATTTAAGTGAAGCATGAGAGATCAATAGTTTCTTTAAAAAAATCCACCACCGTGCTCTAAAAGATCTAAGTGAAGCACATAGAGCAAAATTATAACGCTCAAAAGATATAAGTGAAGCACATAGAGCAAAATTATCTAGCTCAAAAGATATAAGTGAAGCACATAGAGTATTCTATCAAATTTTAATTCATGTATGGCTCTCTCAAAAGGTGTGTACAACAAGGATGATTGTGGCGTACTAAGACACAAAGACACAAATAATACAAGACGCTCCAAGCAAAACACATATCATGTTGGTGAATAAAAATATAGCTCCAAGTAAATTACCGATGGAAGTGGACGAAAGAGGGGATGCCTCCCGGGGCATCCCCAAGCTTTGACTTCTTGGTGTCCTTGGATTATCTAGGGGGTGCCATGGGCATCCCCAAGTTTAAGCTCTTGCCACTCCTTGTTCCATGATCCATCAAAAGAATTCACCCAAAACTTGAAAACTTCACAACACAAAACTCAAAATAGAAAACTCGCGAGCTTCGTTAGCGAAAGAAAACAAAAGACCACTTCAAGGTACTGTAATGAACTCATTCTTTATTTATATTTGTGTTAAACCTACTATATTCCAACTTCTCTATGGATTATAAACTATTTTACTAGCCATAGATTCATCAAAATAAGCAAACAACACACGAAAAACAGAATCTGTCAAAAACAGAACAGTCTGTAGTAATCTGTAGCTAGCGCAAGATCTGGAACCCCAAAAATTCTAAAATAAATTTCTGGACGTGAGCAATTTATCTATTAATCATATTAAAAAAGAATTAACTAAATACCACTCTCCAAATAAAAATGACAGCAGTTCTCGTGAGCGCTAAAGTTTCTGTTTTTTACAGCAAGTTCAACAGGACTTTCCCCAAGTCTTCCCAACGGTTCTACTTGGCACAAACACTAATTAAACACAAAAAACACAACCAAAACAGAGACTAAAAAATTTATTTATTACTAAACAGGATCAAAAGGCAAGGAATAAAAATAAAATTGGGTTGCCTCCCAACAAGCGCTATCGTTTAACGCCCCTAGCTAGGCATAAAAGCGAGGATAGATCTAGGTATTGCCATCTTTGGTAGGCAAATCTTCAATTAGGCATCTACAATCTTTAGGAATTTCTTTCTTTTTATTAATTATCAAACTTTTATGCACAAGATCGAAAAATTCATTTGTAATAAATGGTTCCTTAATGATAGCAAAAAGATTGGGATGAATACTTATAGATTTAAGATCCACAGTTTCCTTACTAGATGATTCACCTTTATTTCTAGGAACATACATAAGCTTGGCAATTTTAGTAGGAGGACTTGGAGTATTCTTTACGGAAGAGAAAGTGTTTCCCAAGTTTGTAATGATACCCTCAAGTTTATCAATTCTAGTAGAATCTAAGTTCATTCTCTCAGTAACTATGGGTTCTTTTTCCTTAATATTTTTCAAAGTCATTTCTACCTTAGATCCATATTGAGTAATTTGATTGTGGATCTTTTTATCTAGATTTTCAATCAATTCAACAGTAGCAACTTTATTTTCGATAATTTCAAGTCTTTGCATAACATGCTCCAAAGTTAACATGGTTCCATTAACCAAAAGAGGTGGTGAGCCAAATAAATTTAGCATAGCATTATAAGAATCAAAAGTATGGCTACCCAAGAAGTTCCCTCCGGTAATGGTATCGAGGATATATCTATACCAAGGATTAACACCTACATAAAAATTGTGGAGAAGAACTAAGGTAGATTGCTTTCTGGTAGATCTATTTTGAGCATTGCAAATTCTATACCAAGCATCTTTTAGATTTTCTCTCTCCCTTTGTTTAAAATTTAGAACTTCACTCTCGGGGGACAACGGAGAAGATATGAGACTAGTCATGACGACAAGCAAACAAACTAGCACACAAGCAAACAAGAGGCAAGCGGAAAAGAGAGGGAGGATAGAGAGAGAGAGGGCGAATAAAACGGCAAGGGTGAATTGGGGGGAGAGGAAAACGAGAGGAAAATGGCAAATAATGCAATGCGAGAGATAGGGATTGTGATGGGTACTTGGTATGTTGGATTTTTGCGTAGACTCCCTGGCAACGGCGCCAGAAATCCTTCTTGCTACGTCTTGAGCTTGCGTTGGTTTTCCCCGAAGAGGAAGGGATGATGCAGCAGAGTAGTGTAAGTATTTCCCTCAGTTTTTGAGAACCAATGTATCAATCCAGTAGGAGCCCACACCCAAGTCCCTCGTTGTCGGGGAAACTGATCCACCAACACCTATGGGGACCGGGCCCCTTTGTGGTTCGGAGGGGGGCGGAGGCCGCGCAAAGAGCGGATCGAGGCAGTACAAGCGAGCAGTTTTACCCAGCTTCGGGCCGCACGGATGCGTAAAACCCTACTGCTGCTTGTTTGTGTGTATTGAATTCTTGCTCGGGAGCGATGGACGCTGCCAGATCGAGCGTGAGAGTGTTCCTGATGTTTCGAATGAGCCGAACCCCCTCTACGTTGCGCTTGGGCCTCCTTTTATACTTTCAAGGGGTCAGCGTCAGGTGGCAACGTAGACTAGAAGGGTAAAAATGGAAAAGGATGCGGTAGGTGCAGCTACCGCTACTGTGGACACAGTGCACCCTACCTAACTCTGACGGCAGGGGACAAGGTCATTGAATGCCCGTCTGAGTTGCCTAAACAGTGCAAAAAGTGACCGTTAGGAGCGCCACCATTTGCCACGATGGCCTTCTCTTCATCTCCGCTTGCCACCGCGTACCCCTGGCTGCACAGGCTCCCGCCACGCGCCCCTGAGGAAGCCTCATGGCGACACGCGGGTGGGTGCGCTGGAGCGTGGGTACAGAGTGGCAGCGGGCTCCCGGCGAGTACCTTGTCGGGGTCGTCGTCTTGTCGAGTCCGGAAGCTTGTCGCTCACCGGACCTTGCCGGGACGTGCGGTGCATCGCGGCAAGTTTCTTGAAGTGTTGTGGTTGGCCTTCCCGGCAAGCTCCTCTTGCCGGGGCCTTGTCTCTTCCTGGCAAGATCCTCTTGCCGGGGCCTTGTCTCTTCATCTTGAATGCTTTGTTCTCGAATGGCTCCAAAGGAACCCACGGAGGACTCTGGCGGTCGTCCGGCAAGCCTTGCCGCGCGGCGCTGCAACTGCCCGTGCACAAGTTCGATATACTAGGGTACCCCTACTCTAGTACACCGACAGGAGCCCCTGGGCCTGGGCCACACACGGTGCCGAGCGCTGTTGGGCCAGGCCCAAAACAGGGCACGGGCACGCGCGGAGCCTGGGTTATGCCAAATCTAACTCCGTATCCACCGCGCCCCCCGTAACGGCACGCGTCAATCGCGGAGCCGTGGGAGAGATCGTGGGTGGTGGTTTATTTGGAAGGCCGAAATGTCCGCCCCGTCCCTCTTTATAAGCAGGGGAAACAGGGGCATTTCCCCAACCTTCGCCCTTCGCTGCTGCAATCTCAGAAATCTCCGCCGCCCTCCTCAGTTTGTAGAGTTGAAAGAGGGTAGCGCTCCGCCCCCGTCGTTGCTGCCACCACCAGCGCCGTCGACCTCCCCCACCGCCTCCGCCATGCCTCCGAAGCCCGGGAAGGGGAAGGCCACGAAGGCCGCGGCCGCGAAAGCTGTGAAGTCGACCGAAGCGCAGCGGCTTGAGGCGCTGCGGAAGG
>NC_041390.1:371818864-371868987 GCF_002162155.2 Triticum dicoccoides
GGAGTGGTATTATCTCTTCTGGTCGACGGAGACGCGGGCGCATCCGCGCACGAAGGTACTCTCCGCCGTCGCCTCGCAAGCAGCTCCAGTTGGCGGATATCCTTTCTTTGCCGTGTTCTTCTACTGCGGGCTCTGCCCGCCGTTCTCTGATTTCTTTTGCGACGTCATGAACACTTATGGACTCCACCTCCTTGACTTCACCCCCAACGCCGTTCTAACCATGGCAGTTTTCGCCCATCTATGCGAGAACTTTGTCGGAGTCCACCCCAACGTAGCTCTCTTCCGCCATTTCTTTACGCCTCGTGTCGAGAGAGGGGAACCTCTTGCCGGCGGGATCGCCTGGATCTCGCGGGCCGACAAGAAGGAGACCTATCTGGAGGGGGAGCTCCGCAGCAAGTGGGACGAGTGGAGAGCAGATTGGTGCTGGGTTGTAGAAGAGAGCCCGCAGCCGTTCACCGCCCTGCGCCAAGCCCCAGCAGTGCGTGGCAATGACTGGAGCGCTCTGTCCGTGGACGACGACAAGCTGAGGATCGCCACCACTCGGATCTTGCGTCTTAGGCTTGCCGGGCTGACTGTAGGGGCTGTCGACGCAGATTTCCTTCGCCGGCGCATCGCCCCTCTGTAGGCGAGGGGGAGACCCGCCTGGGAATTTGGAGGCCCGGCAGATATCATGAGGTTGCGCCCAGGCCTCAACTTCAATTTCACCATCATAGAGCTGGACGGGATACTCAAGGAGATATTCAAGCACGACCCACAGCATCCCGAGTGGTTCAGGTTGCCGGCAGGCGTCATTCCTCTGTGCAACAACTCCTCGCGCGACCGCATCTGCGCCATGATGTCGTTGTGTGATTCGCACGGGATCGCTCCAACTTGGCAAGAGCCTGCCGGAGACGTTGTGCAGCAGTTCTTCGACAGCCTAGTGGAAGTAGCGATCAATGCTGACGACAAGAAGCTCCTCACCCGCGACACCACCGATCAAGAGATGGAACGCATCGCCACCAGGGCGGAAGAGGCGGCGGCAGCCGCAGCCGCGGGTGAATTTGGGTTCACGGTGGAGGAAGCGGACGCGGCATCGGTGATGAGTCTTGCTGAGCGGGAGCGGCCCGAAGACGAAGAAGAGCTTGCCGCGCCCGACGCTGAGTTGAGTGAGCCCGCCGAGGGTGCGAGCGGCCCGCCATCTCTGGGGAGCTTGCCGGGAACAGGGCCCGGAACGCAGCCCCCAGTGCAGCCAAGAAGGCGCCTCCGCAGGATCGGGGACGCAGCAGGGCGCCAAGCTGGTCAACAGCCGCAGCACCGCGCGACGCGCTCCGCCACGGCAAGTACGGTTGCCGCGGGTGCGCCTCCCACCGCAGTGGCAACTGGGGCGGGGTCATCTCGGGCTGGCGCCGCAGTCCTCGCCAAGTGGCCAAGGGATCCTACCCCTCCACCTCGTCGCGCCGGAGGTGGGCCGAACTTCGACCTCTCCGCGCTCAGCTCCGACGAGGAAGAGGAAGAAGAGTAAGATTCCCTTGTTGTTCTTGTAGTTCTTCAACTTGCCATTCCTGTCTTGCATCTGATCTGGCCCACCCTGGACTCTACCTTTTCAGGACTCTGGCCCAGAGGGCAGCGAAGAGGGCCAAGGCTCAGGTGGTGGTCATCGAGGACGAGCCCACTGCGACGACAGGAGGAGCGCCCGAGACCACCTTGCCGGATCCGGCCATCACTTCGCAGAGCAGCCCCCAGCGCAGCCCCCAGCGTAAGCATATGGTTTACTTTCTGCTTCTGGGTGCGCGTGGTTGCTCTTTTCCTTTGTTGACATCTGATCACTGGTTTGTTTGTGCAGGAGCATAATAGCTTCATCAGGAGGGCGTGGTGATCTCCTCCGACTCGTCGTCTGCTTCGACTACGCCGCCAAGGGCGGACTCCCCGGCAAGGGAGCATTCTCCAGTAAGGGAGGAGCCTCCGGCAAGGGAGGAGTCTCCGGCAAGGGACAACGCTAACGATCCGCCGGCGGTGGAGCTTATGACAGCGGATCCCAGCACAGGTAATCCTTCCTGCCCGAAACTTTCTTTGTATTCTTCTGCTGATTTTTCTTCTTGAGTGCTTGTTTGACTTCTCATTCTTCTCCGGTCGTCAGATCCACTCTCCACGGATCCGATGGAGACCGAGGCGGGCAGAGGAGAGGACGCGCGCGGCAACACTGATGATGCCGCGGCCGCCGAAGACGGAGCTGGTGCCGATGTGCCTGCCGGTGAAGAGGCCGCCAAGGCTGCCGCCGAGGAAGCTGGCGGGGGATCTGGCGATCGCACTGACGGCCCTGAGGCCGCAGGAGCGTCAGGCGCTGCACCGACCGCCGATCCCTCCGCCGCTGCCGCAGCGCCAGGCTCTGAGGAGCCCCAGCCCGGCGCCTATCTGAAGGTTGGCGAGGGCATCTTCATCAAGCTCCCTTGGGCGTCAAGCTCCAAGGCGCCAGTGGAAGGAGAAGTTTTGGATGGGGAGGTGCTTGCCTCCGCCGGGCTGTCGATCGTTGACGCGCCGGGAAGCAGCAGTGACGAGCCCGAGGAGGAGCGGCTGCTGCGGAGGCTGCTGGCGCTCTATCGCGCCCGTCAAGTCAAGTTGGAGTCTCGGGAAGCACTCGTCGCGAAAGCGAGCGTGGATATAGAGAAGCGCGCGGAGGAGCTCCGGGGTTTTCGCCAGGAAGCTCTCCGGGCCTTGGTGGAGGAGCGGGAGCAGCTTGCTGAAGAGCGGAAGGCCTTCCTCCTCGAGAAGGCCGAAGCTGAAGAGCAGCAGCGGCTCACCGGCGAGAAGCTGCACGAGCGAGAAGGCGAGCTGGCTCAGCGGAAAGTGAACCTCGACAGCCACGAGGAGGAGCTTGCCGCGCGCGAACTGGCACTTGGCGGGTCGCTCCAAGAGGCAAAGGATGCGGCTGCGGCTGCCGAGACCGCCAAGAAGGAATTGGAAATAAAGGTGGCGCAGCTGGAGACTGATCTGAAGGTGGGCGGCGAAGAGCTTGCCGCGCTCAAGCGGGAGCGCGAGAAGGACGCCCTTGCCCACGGTGAGCTGCAGGGCCAACTCTCCGAGAAGGGCAAAGAGCTGCGCGCCGCCAAGGATTCCAATGCTGATTTGGAGCTGAAGCTGGCCACCCTGACGGAGACGTTGGACAGCGCCAAGAAACGGGAGGCGGATTTGAAGAAGGACATCAAGGTCAACGAGGCGCTGCTAGCGAGGGCCGCCGAAACCCAGAATCTTCTCAGAGATACTGTGGCGCTCTGGACGGAGGGCCTCGTGAACATTGCTGCAGCCATCGAAGAGGAGCTGGTGCAATTGGGGGTGGAAGGCTTCGGGTACTCCTCCGACGAGAACCTCCAACCCAGTGCCAAGCTCACTCTGTTCTTCAAAGGCGTGGCGGCGGCGCTCCAGCAACTCCGGGAACGGATCCCAAAGCAGTTGGCCGACGAGTCACGCTCGATTTGTGCCGGAGTTCTGGAGAAGGTGTTGGTGAAGGTGGCCTTCCGCAATCCGGGCCTCAACCTCACCAACGTCCTCAAGAGGCTGCCGGCGGATGCTGATCTTGACGCACTTAAGGCCCTCGTCGCACCCATTGTGGACAGGGTGAACGAGGTCAAAAGGGTTGACGGTGGTCGCGTAGATTAGGCCGTCCATTTTCTTCTTTTCTTGTCGCTGCCAGTCATGTCATGGGAACAGTTTATTAGAGGCGCGACAAGTTATTTTTGTAATATAACTCTATCTTAGGCAAAAAATTGCTGTGTTACTTCCTTTAATCGACTCTTGGCTTTGTATGGTTCTGCCCTACGCTTTCTAGGGAAACTTGCCGGTGCAGGCACCCTTGCCGCGAGCACCGAGTGCGGAACTTCAGCAGCCTGCTGGCGGGGTCGCTACCGACAAGCAACCTTGTCGCAACTAGTTGCAGCTCACTTAAGTTGTTGAGCGGACTCGAAACAAAGTAAGGGCGCAGCTAGCTACGAGTTGCTTCCTCCGCGCACAGGTTTTCCATACAAAGCACGGTCGTTCAAGGAAAATAACTCAAAAACTTAAAAAAAAACTGATTGCTCAAATTTTAGCAACTTAGCTTTTCTGTCGTCTGCTTCCCGGCAAGGAGAAACTTTCTTGAACGGCTTGGTCCACACCATTATTTTCTCCTTCCCCCCGGTAAACCTTGTGGGTGAGGGAACCTTCCTTCTTTTGAGAAAGAAACAGAGAAATAAAGTAATGATATGGAGCCTTGGGCTCGTTATCGCTTACCGGGGTCTGGTGCTGCACAAAGTGTCAGATAACATATGCAAAAAAGGATTAAAGCATAAAAAAACTAACAAGATGTGTGGGGCACATGAACTTTACTGGTGCACGGGGTCTGCGCCCGGCTTTGTACAAAGGATTACATGCAACAGCGGCAAGACTTGTACAAAAGGTGGTTGCCGGAAAAGCTTACGGCAACCGCGCCCTATGGGTAAAACTTACGAAGATGTTCTATGTTCCAGGAGTTGCTCACCGGAATGCCATCTTCGGTCTCAAGGCGGACAGCGCCGGGCCTAGTGACTCGTTTCACCCGATAAGGGCCTTCCCACTTCGGCGTCAACTTGTTGGAATTCTTGGCGGACTGAACACGCCGAAGAACAAGGTCGCCTTCCTCGAAGCTTCTGGCTTTAACTTTGCGGCTATGGTAGTGACGCAAAGCTTGCTGGTAGCGAGCGGTTCGCACAGCAGCCTGAAGACGGTCTTCCTCAAGGAGCAGCGCGTCATCTTGGCGCAACTGCTCTTGCTCGAGCTCATCATAAGCGAGCACTCGAGGTGACCCGTAAACGAGTTCCATGGGGAGAGCTGCCTCTGCTCCGTAGACTAGAGCGAAGGGTGTCTGGCCAGTGGCTCGATTTGGCGTCGTCCTGATCGACCAAAGAACCACCGGCAGCTCCTTGATCCAGTTTCTTCCGCACTTGTGCAGCCTGTCGAAAGTTCTGGTCTTGAGGCCTCGCAACACTTCAGCATTTGCCCTCTCCGCTTGACCGTTGCTTCTCGGATGAGCAACAGAAGCGAAGCAGACCTTGGCGCCAAGATCTTGGACGTACTACATGAAGGTGCGGCTCATAAATTGCGTGCCGTTGTCGGTGATGATCCTGTTAGGGATCCCGAAACGGCAAACAATCGACCTGAAGAACTTGACTGCTGACTGTGCTGTCACCTTCCTCACTGGTTCCACTTCCGGCCACTTTGTGAACTTGTCGATGGCGACGTACAAGAACTCAAAGCCCCCGACAGCTCGAGGAAAGGGGCCGAGGATGTCGAGCCCCCAGACCGAAAATGGCCAGGATAAAGGGATCGTCTGGAGAGCTTGAGCTGGCTGGTGTATCTGTTTGGAATGGAACTGGCACGCTTCACACTTGGTTACTTGTGCAGTTGCATCCTGGAGGGCTGTCGGCCAGAAGAAACCTTGTCGGAATGCTTTGCCGGCAAGTGCTCTTGTGCCAATGTGGTGACCACATATGCCTCCATGTATCTCTGCCAACAGCTGTTGTCCATCTTCCCGGCGAATGCACTTCAATTTCACACCGTTGAGTCTTATTCTGTACAGTGTGTTGTCGACAAACTTGTACATACTTGACTGCCGGGCTACTCTTTCCGCTTCTTCTTGCTCTTCGGGAAGCTCTCCTGTCTGAAGGAAACAGACGACCTGCTGCGCCCATGCTGGAGCTTGCGGCTCGACAACAAGGGCTAAAGGCATATCTGTTGCTGTGGGAACATCCGCTTCTACGGCAAGAACCTGCGGTTCAGCCGGAGCGTGATATTCCCCGGAAAGCTTGCCGGAGCAAAACTTGTCGGGAATGTCTGCTTCAACGGAACAAACCAAGAGGTTCGCCGGAGCAGACTACTCCTCAGCACTCTTGGCATCTATCTTGGGGACCTTCTTGGCGGCGGCTTCGGGAAGCTCTGCCGGAAAGTAGTCACCAGAAACCAACTTCCTCTTCTTATTCTGTCTAGTTGATGGTGTCACGGATGGTTGAGTCAGCTTGAGCACAAAGATCCCTGGTTCCACAGGCAACTTTAGTGCAGCGCACTTTGACAGGCCATCAGCAATGTCATTCTGAGCTCGCGGAACATGCTCCATTTGCAGGCCGTCAAAGTGTTCTTCTAGCTTTCTCACTTCATCAACATAAGCTCCCATCAATGGACTCTGGTAGTTCTTGTTCACTTGGCGGACGACAAGCTGCGAGTCACCCCTTACAATGAGTTTCTTGATCCCAAGGTCGGCTGCGATTCTGAGGCCGGCAAGCAAACCCTCATACTCTGCAGTATTGTTCGTTGCTTGCTCCTTGGGAAAGTGCATCTGGACTACGTACTTGAGGTGCTCTCCGGTGGGTGCGATAAGCAGCACGCCAGCACCGTCGCCTTGCAGCGAGAAGGCACCATCAAAGTACATCAGCCACTCTTTGCTTGTCTCCTTGACGGGGATGCTCGTCTCTGGAATTTCTTCGTCTGGGGTTGGCGTCCACTCTGCTATGAACTCTGCCAATGCCCTGCTTTGGATCGTTGCAGTGCTCTCAAACTTGAGGCCAAAGCTTGACAGTTCCAATGCCCACTCGACAATCCTGCCTGTTGCTTCTGGATTCTGCAGTATCCTCTTCAGCGGAAAGCGAGTGACAACTGTGATCTCGTGTGCCTGGAAGTAATGGCGCAGCTTTCTCGAGGTCATGAGAAGGCCGAAAAGCAATTTTTGCACACGAGAGTACCTCGACCTAGCCCCCTGGAGAAGGGAGCTGACAAAGTAAACTGGGTGCTGCACCATCTTCTTCTGCACCTCCTTGCACATCTACGCAGATTCATCTTTTTCGGGACCAGAGCTTGTCGAAGAAGCCCCCTGCTTGTCGCTGGATTCACTTGTCGCGGTCGCTGGCTCATCATCCGCCTCCCTCTCCGCTACTAATGCAGCACTAACCACTTGATTGGTTGCCGCTAGGTATAGCAGCAACTTCTCTTGTGGCTTAGGTGCGACAAGTATTGGAGTGGAGGACAGGTACCTCTTCAAGTCCTGCAGCGCATCCTCCGCTTCCAGAGTCCATTTCATTGGACCTGCCTTTTTCAGTATTTTGAAAAACGGCAGGGCACGCTCAGCGGACTTAGAGATAAACCTGCTGAGAGCAGCCATGCAACCGGCAAGCCTTCGCACATCCTTGACGCGCTTCGGTGCTTCAATCTGCTCGATGGCCTTGATCTTGTCGGGGTTGGCTTCAATTCCCCGCTGAGACACAAAGAACCCGAGAAGCTTGCCGGAAGGGACTCCAAACACGCACTTCTCGGGGTTGAGCTTGAGGTTGATCTTGTGCAGATTTGCAAAAGTTTCTTCTAAATCTTGGATCAGGGTAGCCTTGTCTTTGCTCTTGACCACTATATCATCCATGTAGGCTTCCACATTTCTGTGTATCTGTGGCTCAAAAGCGACATGGACTACCCTTGCAAATGTTGAACCAGCATTCTTCAACCCAAAGGGCATCCGTACAAAACAGTATGTGCCGCAAGGGGTGATAAATGCGGTTTTTTCCTCATCCTCTTCTGCCATGAAGATTTGATGGTATCCTGAATATGCATCAAGAAATGAAAGCAAATCACATCCAGCTGTGGAGTCAACAATCTGGTCAATGCGCGGCAAGGGAAATGGATCTTTGGGACAAGCTTTATTGACATCATTGAAGTCTATACAAAGCCTCCATTTCCCGTTTGCCTTGCGCACGACTACATGATTGGCCAACCACGTGGGATGGAGCACTCCTCTGACAAGGCCTGCTGCTTCCAATTTCCTGATCTCTTCTGCAATGAACTCTTGGCGCTCCACTGCTTGCTTCCTGACTTTCTGCTTGACGGGCCGAGCATGAGGACAAACGGCTAGGTGGTGCTCAATTACTTTCCTGGGAACACCGGGGATATCAGACGGTTGCCATGCAAACACGTCGACATTGGCCCGCAGGAAAGCAATGAGCGCGCTTTCCTATTTGGGGTCAAGTGTGGCACTGATGGTGAAGGTACCACCAGTGCCGTCCTCCTTGGCGGACACCTTCTTAGTCTTAGGTGGAGCTGCCATCGTCTTCTTGCACTTGCCGGTGGAGCTCGATGGTGCGTCCTCGACGGTAGCGCAGCACTCCGAAGATCTTCTTCTGCTGCAGTGGAGCTCGCGCCAAAGATGTCAGGGAAACTGATCCACCAACACCTATGGGGACCGGGCCCCTTTGTGGTTCGGAGGGGGGCGGAGGCCGCGCAAAGAGCAGATCGAGGCAGTACACGCGAGTAGTTTTACCCAGCTTCGGGCCGCACGGATGCGTAAAACCCTACTGCTGCTTGTTTGTGTGTATTGAATTCTTGCTCGGGAGCGATGGACGCTGCCAGACCGAGCGTGAGAGTGTTCCTGATGTTTCAAATGAGCCGAACCCCCTCTACGTTGCGCTTGGGCCTCCTTTTATACTTTCAAGGGGTCACCGACAGGTGGCAACGTAGACTAGAAGGGTAAAAATGGAAAAGGATGCGGTAGGTGCAGCTACCGCTACTGTGGACACAGTGCACCCTACCTAACTCTGACGGCAGGGGACAAGGTCATTGAATGCCCGTCTGAGTTTCCTAAACAGTGCAAAAAGTGACCGTTAGGAGCGCCACCGTTTGCCACGATGGCCTTCTCTTCATCTCCGCTTGCCACCGCGTACCCCTGGCTGCACAGGCTCCCGCCACGCGCCCCTGAGGAAGCCTCATGGCGACACGCGGGTGGGTGCACTGGAGCGTGGGTACAGAGTGGCAGCGGGCCCCCGGTGAGTACCTTGTCGGGGTCGTCGTCTTGTCGAGTCCGGAAGCTTGTCGCTCACCGGACCTTGCCGGGACGTGCGGTGCGTCGCGGCAAGTTTCTTGAAGTGTTGTGGTTGGCCTTCCCGGCAAGCTCCTCTTGCCGGGGCCTTGTCTCTTCCCGGCAAGATCCTCTTGCCGGGGCCTTGTCTCTTCCCGGCAAGATCCTCTTGCCGGGGCCTTGTCTCTTCATCTTGAATGCTTTGTTCTCGAATGGCTCCAAAGGAACCCACGGAGGACTCTGGCGGTCGTCCGACAAGCCTTGCCGTGCGGCGCTGCAACTGCCCGTGCACAAGTTCGGGATACTAGGGTACCCCTATTCTAGTACACCGACACTCATACCTGCACAAAGCGATAGCTACGCGCAACCAACACGATTAGGGGTTGTCAAGCCCTTCACGGTCAGTTACGAGAGTGAGATCTGATAGATATAATATTTTTGGTATTTTTGGTATAAAGATGCAAAGTAAAACGTAAAGGAAAAGTAAAAAGCAAAGCAACATTAAAGTGATGGAGATTGATATGATGAGAATAGACCCGGGGGCCATAGGTTTCACTAGTGGCTTCTCTCAAGAGCATAAGTATTCTACAGTGGGTGAACAAATTACTGTTGAACAATTGACAGAATTGAGCATAGTTATGATAATATCTACGCATGATCATGTATATAGGCATCACGTCCGTGACAAGTAGATCGAAACGATTCTGCATCTACTACTATCACTCCACTCATAGACCGCTATCCAGCATGCATCTAGAGTATTAAGTTAAAAACAGAGTAACGCCTTAAGCAAGATGACATGATGTAGAGAGATAAATTCATGCAATATGAAATAAACCCCATCTTGTTATCCTCGATGGCAACGATACAATACGTGCCTTGCTACCCCTTCTGTCACTGGGTAAGGACACCGCAAGATCGAACCCAAAGCTAAGCACTTCTCCCATGGCAAGGACTACCAATCTAGTTGGCCAAACCAAACGGATAATTCGAAGAGACTTGCAAAGATAACCAATCATACATAAAAGAATTGAGTGAAGATTCAAATATTATTCATAGATAGACTTGATCATAAACCCACAATTCATCGGTCTCAGCAAACACACCGCAAAAAGAAGATTACATCGAATAGATCTCCACAAGAGAGGGGGAGAACATTGTATTGAGATTCAAAGAGAGAGAAGAAGCCATCTAGCTACTAACTATGGACCCGAAGGTCTGAGGTAAACTACTCACACTTCAGCGAAGAGGCTATGATGATGTAGAAGCCCTCCGTGATGATGGCCCTCTTTCGGCGGAGCTCCGGAACATGCCCCAAGATGGGATCTCGTGGATACAGAAAGTTGCGGCGATGGGATTAGGTTTTTGGCTCCTGTTCTGATCGTTTGGGGGTACGTGTGTATATATAGGAGGAAGAAGTACGCCGGAGGAGCAACGAGGGGCCCATGAGGCAGGGGGCGTGCCCCCCACCCTCGTGACCGCCTCTTTTGTTCCTTGGAGCAGGGTCCAAGTCTCCTGGATCACGTTCGGTGAGAAAATCACGTTCCTGAAGATTTTATTCCGTTTGGACTCCGTTTGATATTCCGTTTCTTCGAAACACCGAAATAGGCAAAAACAGCAATACTGGGTTGGGCCTTCGGTTAATAGGTTAGTCCCAAAAATAATATAAAAGTGGAAAATAAAGCCCAATATAGTCCAAAACAGTAGATAATATAGCATGGAGCAATCAAAAATTATAGATACGTTGGAGGCGTATCACACACCCGAGAATCCCAATAGTATTTCTATTTCTGATGTCGAGACACAATTTGGTGGTGAACATGAACATAGTGATAATGTTAATGATGAGGTCCATGTTGATGCTCAACCTAGTAATGATACTGATGTAGAGATTGAACCTGCTGTTGATCTTGACAACCCACAATCAAAGAATCAATGTTATGATAAGAGAGGCTTAGTTGCTAGGAAATATGGTAAAGAAGGAGAACCATGGGTACAGAAACCCATGCCCTTTCCTCCTAAGCCATCCAAGAAAAAGGATGATGAGGATTTTGAGCACTTTGCTGAAATGCTTAGACCTATCTTTTTGCGTATGCGTTTGACTGATATGCTTAAAATTCTTTCTTATGCTAAGTATATGAAAGATATTGTTACTAATAAAAGAAATATACCGGAAGCTGAAATTTCCACCATGCTTGCTAATTATACTTTTAAGGCTGGAATACCAAAGAAACTTGGAGATCCAGGAGTACCAACTATACCATGCTCCATTAAAAGAAACTATGTTAGAACTACTTTATGTGATTTTGGAGCCGGTGTTAGTGTTATGACTTTCTCTTTATATCGTAGACTTGAATTTAAGAAGTTGGCACCTACTAAAATTTCTTTGCAAATGGCTGATAAATCAACTGCTATACCCATCGGTATTTGTGAGGATGTGCCTGTTGTGGTTGCAAACGTTACTATATTAATGGACTTTGTTATTCTTGGTATTCCTGAGGACGACAGTATGTCGATCATCCTTGGTAGACCATTTTTGAATACTGCATGGGCTTTTATTGATTGCAACAAAGGGAATGTCACTTTTCATGTTACCGGTAATGAGCATACGATACACTTTCCAAAGAAATAAACCTCAAGTTAATAGTATCAATTCTATTGGAATTTTTTTAACTAATCACTATTGGAGGTTTTGAATTCCCTCTTCTTACTGTCAAAAAGAAATATGATATTCTTATTATTGGGGACGTGCATATCCCTGTTAAGGTAACCTAGTGTTAGTCCAAAATTCTCCAGTTTCATGTCACTCGGAAGAAGTTTGTTAATAAGACTTGATCAACCTTGTTAATGGATTCCTTTTGATGAGCATGAGATGGATGAATTTAGAAGGCACAACTCTATGTACCCATCTTTTACTTTCTGTTATTAAGAATGAATAAAGCAAAAATAGTATTTTTTGTTTGTTTTCTAAATTATCCATGCAATAAAAAATGTCTAAAAAATAAAAGTTCTCCAAATGCCCTGAAAATTGAGTATGATTTTTTATAGAATATTTGAGAATTTCTGGTACTGAACACACATCAGGGGGCCCTCACCAGCTGGCCACAAGGGTGCAGGGCGCGCCCTACCACCTGGGCGCGCCCATGTCCTTGTGGGCCCCACGTGGCCCCCTCCACTTATTCCAGCACCCATCCGCTCCTTCTTCCTTCATAAAAAATCACTCCAGAGCTCAAACTCGTGTTCTTGCTCATTTTGCTGCCATTTTCGATCTCCTTGCTCAAAGCTCCATTCACCAAACTGCTTTGGAGGATTGTTCTTCGATATGTGACTCCTCCAATGGTCCAATTATTTTTTGTTTTAGTGCTTTATTTATTCCATTTTTTGCTGCTGTGGTGACCTTGCACTTGTGCGCGTCGGTCCTAAACAAACGGTTTTTAACCCCTTTCCATGACAGCATTTGGAACAGTCGCCAAGTGAGTGTGGGCGATAGGGGGGTCCTTCCCACATGACCTAGAAACCGTCGGGGATATGCCCTCCTAGCACGCAGGCTCGACAAAATGAGAACCTGTGCGACTGGCGAGGGCTCAAATACGGAAATACGTATAGTAGAGCTAAAAAAAAAATACAATTATACGACGGAATTGTTTCCGGTCGCAAGTACATCCCACACAGTCAGTCCCCGCTAAACGTTTCTGTTCGTATGTACATCCCACATAGTCGCTCCAAGGAAAACGTTTCTATTCACAGGTACATCACACACAATTTTTCCTGTTAAATCGTTTGTGTTATTGAATGTATCACACACGGTGCGTAGAAGAAACTGTGTGGCAAAGGTTGTCCATCACACAAACTTTTTATGTGGTAAACGTTTGCGCAAGGTGGCCTAGCACAAACAATTTTGAAGAGAAAGCTGTGTGTGCAGTGGAGATTTATCGCACACATAGTGGATCCTAGAAACATTTCTGATCTCCACGTATATCACAGACGTTTCGCTTTTGCAAACCGTGTGTTGTGTAATCCCTAATTAATCCAATTTATCCCTAATTTGAAAATCACATGTTTTGAATTTGAAAGTAGGCAATCACTTATTTCATATCCAACCATGTTTATTACAAATATAGGTTCAACCACGAATCCATAATTCGATGCACATGTACATATACTGAAGAACTACAGAAGCACCACGTAAAGAATGATGAATCACAGTTAAAGAGTGTAAAGACAGAGGCAAAACTCATTCTGGTTGCTGGAGAAGGTGAAGCGGAATGCCCATATTGTGCCCTCCTCCATGAGTAAGGTGCAGATGACTCTAGGCCAACCCCTTGTGATGGTTGCACATCCATCCTTCACTGTCTTCATTAGGACTTCTCGATGCTCATTGTAGTCTGGATGAAATACTTTAACCTTCATTGCGTGTCCACCAATCATGTACTTTGCAAGGTAATCTTGAGTGAACTGCTTCGAGAACCACTAGGAACGAAAAAGATTCAGACATTGTTGTCTAACAACTCATTATGGGTAGTAAAAAGAGAAGGCTGCAGAGTTTGTAGTTACCATCCTACAGCTCATTGTTGTGTTGGATATAGCATAAACAAATAATTTGCTTGCCACAATTCGTATCTTTTTGCTAATAATCCTTATCTGTTTCCTCACTTGATGCTTGTTCATCAATATCTCATTGGCCCATACGCAAAAAGGGTCGATGCATGGATCCTTGCCAAGGGCATATGTGCCTACAAGCAACAAGTCAATGTTATAAGCTAACTAGTGTCCAGGCCTGGATCTATATGCACTACATTATGGAACGATGGGGGGTGTACAAGCCGAGGGATGAAGCTTCAAGGAAATATGCCCTAGAGGCAATAATAAAGTTATTATTTATTTCCTTATTTCATGATAAATGATTATTATTCATGCTAGAATGTATTAACCGGAAACATAATACAGGTGTGAATACATAGACAAACATAGTGTCACTAGTATGCCTCTACTTGACTAGCTCATTGATCAAAGATGGTTAAGTTTCCTAGCCATAGACATGAGTTGTTATTTGATCAACGGGATCACATCATTAGGAGAATGATGTGATTGACTTGACCCATTTTGTTAGCTTAGCACTTGATCATTTAAGTTTACTACTATTGCTTTCTTCATGACTTATATATATGTCCCTTTGACTATGAGATTATGCAACTCGAGAATACCGGAGGATCACTTTGTGTGCTACCAAACATCACAACGTAACTGGGTGATTATAAAGGTGCTCTACAGGTATCTCCGATGGTGTTCGTGGAGTTGGCATTGATCAAGAATAGGATTTGCACTCCGATTGTCGGAGACGTATCTCTAGGCGCTCTCGGTAATGCACATCACTATAAGCCTTGCAAGCAATGTGACTTATGAGTTAGTTGCGGGATGTTGTATTACGGAAAGAGTAAAGAGACTTGCCGGTAATGAGATTGAGCTAGGTATTGGGATACCAACGATCGAATCTCGGGCAAGTAACATACCGATGACAAAGGGAACAACGTATATTGTTATGCGGTTTGACCGATAAAGATCTTCGTAGAATATGTAGGAACCAATATGAGCATCCAGGTTCCGCTATTGGTTATTGACCGGAGACAAGTCTCAGTCATGTCTACATAGTTCTCGAACCCGTAGGATCTGCATGCTTAAAGTTCTGTGACGATCGTTATTACCAGTTTATATGTTTTGATGTACCGAAGTTAGTTCGAAGTCCCGGATATGATCACGGACATGACGAGGAGTCTCGAAATGGTTGAGACATAAAGACTAACATATTGGAAGCCTACATTTGGACATTGGCAGAGTTCCAGGTGAAATCGGGATTTTACCGGAGTGCGGAAGGGGTTACCGGAACCCCCGGGGGTTAATGGGCCTTATTGGCCCTAGTGGAGAGAGAGAGGGGCCGGACAGGGTAGGCCGCATGCCCCCTCCCCCTCTGGTCCGAATTGGACTAGGAGAGGGGGGCGGCGCCCCCCTTTCCTTCTCCTTCTCCCCCTTCCTTCCCCCCCTCCTAGTAGGAGTAGGAAAGAGGGGAATAGTACTCCTACTAGGAGGAGGATTCCTCCTCCTGGCGCGCCCTCTAGGGCCGGCTGGCCTCCCCCCTTGCTCCTTTATATACGGGGGCAGGGGCCACCTCTAGACACACAAGTTGATCATTGATCTCTCCCAGCCGTGTGCGGTGCGCCCCTCCACCATAATACACCTCAATCATACTGTAGTGGTGCTTAGGCGAAGCCCTGCAATGGTAGCTTCATCAACATCGTCACCACGCCGTCGTGCTGACGAAACTCTTCCCCGAGCTCTACTGGATCGTGAGTTCACGGGACGTCACCGAGCTAAACATGTGCTGAACGTGGAGGTGCCGTACGTTTGGTACTGAGGATCGGTCGATCATGAAGACGTACGACTACATCAACCGCGTTGTCATAACGCTTCCGCTTAACGGTCCACGAGGGTACATGGACGACACTCTCCCCTCTCGTTGCTATGCATCACCATGATCTTGCATGTGCATAGGAATTTTTTTAAAATTACTACGTTCCCCAACAAAGCTAACCTCAGCGAAAAATGGTGGCCACTCCCGTTGTTGTCCTGCATAAGTAGTGGAAAGGCATGATAAGTACAACAATCTTAACATCAAACAAATATAGCAAAGGTAAACAACATCATCTCCAAATGATAGCTTGAATGTATTGGTTTCATCATGCTGTTAACGTAGATATAAAATGGAAGGCAATGTTACTGACAGCAGGCATAACAGGCATCAAATATTGCAATTCGAACTGGTATTTTTGAAAATGAATAGAACGTAGGTAATGCTTAAACATCACACTGGATAAATGTGTAAAACTGAAATAAAGGGCATGTGTTAACTACACCAGGAATAACTGGAACCAAATATAGCCATTCAAACTGGTATTGATGTAGTGGAGCGGCACAGTTCCGACTTGCACATAATGAACACCACATTGTGAATGACTGAAATAAACAAGGCATAAATGACCAGTATAACAACCAAATATAGCCATTGAAAACTGGATAGAGTCTCACTGCAACCAACCTAACAAGCAAATACAGATAAACATGGCATATGCTTGAAATCTGGACAAATGCTCACTGCAACCAACCTATCAAGCAGATAAAGATAAACAAGGCATCTGGTTGGTAACTGGACAAATGCTAAAAAAAGCAACCTAACAACGAAATACAGATAAACAAGGCATCTTCTTGATAACTGGACAAATGCTAAAAAAAGAAACCTAACAACCAAATACAGATAAACAAGGCATCTGCTTGATAACTGGACAAATGCTAAAAAAAGCAACCTAACAACCAAATACAGATAAACAAGGCATCTGCTTGATAACTGGACAAATACTCACTACAACCAAACTAAGTACCAAATACAAATAAACAAGGCATCTGCTCGATAACTGAAAAAATCCTCACTCCAACCAACCTAACAACCAAATACAGATAAACAAGGCATCTACTCACTATAAACAACCAAATATAGCTATTCGTGAAACTAAAGTGGACAATTCATACTTAAACATCACATAGACCTATTGAACAATACATTTTTGCATAACATAAATAATTAAACATGGTGCAGTTAAAGCACCGCACGACAAATGCTACTACAACAGAGGGTATGGGTTGGCAAGCTAGAAAAGGTAAGATTTGCTGATAGAATGTTGCCACACATTTCATGGACGGGATCCTTCCAGTTGGAATAGCACAGACCGATGGTGCGCTCTCTGATATCACAGATGGGCTGTTTCACCTTGGAAGAACCTTCGTGGGTGCCCTCCTCGAGGTCGTGGTCGATGAGATCTGACTTGGCAATTGAGGATCCCAAGCTGCCACCGTGGAACGTGTCCTTCAGAAGTGACAAAATGGGCTTGATGGCGTATAAAGCTCGCAAATCCTTGAACGCTTGGCGGAGAAGTTCAGCGGCAGGGCCATCGAAGAGATCGACAGTGGTTGAACGAGAGAGGTTGCGGATGGACCACTTAACCTGTGGCATGGCCCGCGTGAAGCTGTCGGTGTGGACGAGCTTGATGTCGTAGCCAGCTTTCCCGAGATATAGTAATACACTAGCCCGCTGAGATGAAGCCCTCGATATGGCAACATAGTCAATGTCTTTGGTAGCTTCCATGATGACGTGTTGCTCCGGGATCGACAGGTCGGGGTGAACAGCGGCCACCTCGCCAATGTCCACCGAAGAGGCCGTGATAAACCTCCTCTTGGCTGAACGCTCGTCGGGCTCCCTGGGATATGTGGTCGAGCTTAGGATGCGACATTCTGGAGCAGGGGATGTCGATCTGGTGGGGAGGGACACCGCGTGCCTCATCTAAAAAATCAGGGGAGTGGGGTGCGGTATGGGAATCGCTGGGTAACCTAAACTTTATTATCTAAGCTAGGAGGAACGAGCAGACCGCAGGGGTTGGCGGCGGCGCCGGCGTCGGCCACGAGCTAGGGTTTGAGGGGGGAGGGGTGCGGGTGGGGGACTGTGGAGGGGGGTGGTGTTTGAGGATACGCCGCGGCTATTGAAAAGTTTAGTAATGGTGGGTGGAGATGGTGGTGGACGAGGCAGGGCGATGGTTCAAATGCCTCGGCTACTGCAATTTTACTATAAGGTCGGTGGTGGAGGAGTGTGGCCGATGGTTGAAGTACGATGGCTACTAAAATTTGGGTAAAGGAATTGATGCGGGGCCGGAGTGCCCAAGATCGCGCACGGTCCAATAACAACATGCGTGTATGATAATAAGGAAAAGCGGCGCGGATCCGCTGATTTTTGCAACGCTCAAGGCGGGTAGTTTGTTTTTATATTTCTAGCTAGCTGGTCGCACACGGTTCGTCCTAATTTCCAAATAATCTTACCGCCTTTAGCTTGCATAGGTGGTGGTTTTACAACGCACTTGCATCGCAAACGCTTAAGCCAGTACCTCCACTCTTTGCTCGTGCTTGCACGGTCGTGGTGATTTCAGTGCACTTGCATCGCACACGGTTGAGCCAGTACCTCCACCCTTTGCTCGCGCTTGCGCGATCGTGGTGATTTCAGCGCATTTGCATCGCACATGGTTAAGCTAGTACCTCCACCGTAATTTTCTTGCGCTTATGCGGTCGTGGTGCTTTAAGCGCACTTGCATCGCACACGGTTGAGCCAGTACCTCCACCTTAATTTGCTCACACTTAGGCGATCGTGGTGATTCACATCGCACTTGTATCGCACACGGTTAAGATATTATACCCCGTGTCCATTGAGGGTCATCAGAGTCTTTGCAGCAAAAAATAACGTTAGAGAGGGTCAAAAGACAACCACACCAGCATGTGGCCCAAATATATATGAGTGAAAAGAGTGGTCTGTGATGTTCAAAATTGCAATGCACAACTTTGACCCCGCAGGCCCATGGTTGGGCACGTCACTGAAGATCGATGAGAGGGGCCAGAAGTCAAGAACCACCTGGAAGTGGCCAAATATATGTACAAATATTGGGGATGCTTAAAACTTTAAACACACAATGCATAACTTTGGTGGCACCTGCCACGCAAACCCGAAAGCACCCTAAAAACCACCTAGCTAGGATATATATAATGACATAATGTCATACCTAGATAGGATGCTTGGCCCACCACCTCCCACTTTGTGTCACCGAGGCGGATGCATGTAATGATCGTTACTTTGGTCATACATGCATGTTCAAATGACCTACCATAAGACGCACCAATGAATCTTTCATTTGGTCAAATGAAAGTTGTTGTTGTTGATAAACCGCTTGGGCCGATAGAATGAACCATCATAAAAATAGCACGAGAGGGACCACAAAACTAGCACCTCTTGCATGCGGCCCAAAATGATGTACGTTTCCAAGGGGTGATGTGTGTTTCCAATATAGAATAATATACAACTTAGATGTCGTGCCTACCTCTCGATACAGACAACAACCATGAAGGCAAGGTAGTTAAGGATGAGATACGTACGCAGGGTTTGATGTAGGTCAAACCCAGCAATCCGACCATCTAGGAGGGAATCCTGACAACGCATGAGGTCGAGCTTTGGTTGACCGCCATTTGGCGGTGACCGGACCTTACACGAACTAGGAGGAATCCAGTCATGGCCAACACATACCCCTCATTATCGGTCAAAGGGATGATATATATACACTCGGGGAGCCCACAGATATCCGTGTCATCACAAAAAACCGCACAAGGGAGACGTGGTCAATCAGAAGACCCCGTATACACCGCATGCGGCCCGAAAATATGTATGGGTACGATGGTGTATGATGTGTTTAAATCCCAAATGCACAACTTCGATGGGCCACGCCAACTACATTACAAACCGAACACCGTACCCGACTCCAAGCCTGGTTCAATACTTATGATGCCAGTTTCCAAACTTCGAGGCGGCGACAGTGGGGGGGGGGTCGTCCCATGCATGCGCTCAAACTTTATTTTGTCTAGAATGGGACACATCTATATATATCTATACATCTATACATCCACACACCTTTATAGTGTGCGAATAACTACGAAAGTTGCTCGTCGGATGAAGCCGGTCCGATAGTAGAGTGATGGCAAATCCGAGCACTACTGGCCGTTGGATATCATCTACATTCCACTAGATTCTGCCACATGTACAATCTAGAAGACTCCATGGTTGAACTTAAGCATAATGCACAAACCTCAAAACACAAGCACTTCTCCTTTGTTCTCTAGAATCTTCCATATCTTAATTGCCTAAACCTTTTTTTCTAAATGAAATGTCACTTTTTGTTTTTACCTTTACAATGCACAATTCCATGAATCTTAAAATAGTTTTTTATGAAACTAATTGATTTTGGATGAGATGAACTATAAGAATTAAATGAACATCTACATCATGCATATCTGGGAGAAGAGGCGGGAAACCGATGAGAGGAGTGATGAGAAACGGTAGCCTGTTTTGAATGGAAACCTAGTAGAAAAGGAAGCATGAGCTACACGATGCATGCACACAGAGCTTACCCATGTACTGCAAGTGCTGTCGAAAGGGCTCAGGGTTGCCGTTCGATCTGGGAGCATCCAACGGTGCACACATACGATCCGTGGGGTTTGGGTTTTGGCTAGTCAGAACACAGGACTCAGATCGCGCGTGCAGTGGGGGGGGATATCATACGGAAACCAACATTCGGTGGAAACCGGTGAAAACCACGAGAAAAAGATGTTTTGAAGTTTGATTTTTTTTCAAAAAATATGGGATGTTAAGAGGATGATGTTTTATTGCCACACAAAATTTCAAGTTGAAACACATTACGAGATGTGAGCTATGAAAAAGACAAAATCAATGTTGAATAGTGCCAAATAGTAATGTCACTATTCAAGGCGGAATCTGTCTTTTTCATAGCTCACATCTCGTAATGTTTTTCAACTTGAAATTTTGTGTCGCAATGAAACATCACCATCTTAACATCCCACATTTTTTCAGTTTTTTTATGAAACTTTGAAATATGGTTTCCACGAAGTTTTCATTGAATATCGGCTTTCGTGAGTGAACCGTGTGCTATTTGAAAACATTTCGTGAGAAGAATCTCAGTTTTTAAATCCCCGTAAATCCAAAACTAAGCTGAAAATCATGAAACCTGCCATGGTGTCATGACATTGCACTTATATGTCGATGAAATTTTTTTGTCCATTCTGGCACAAGTTTTATTACAAGCCTCTTACAAACTGGAGTTTCTCTCAAAGAAGCCTCATGGTTCCGATAGGGAAACATGTCCCGCTTGTGGGCGAAACGTAATCACTGCCTCTTTTCACCTTGTATTTTCTTGTATGGGCAACATGTAACGACATGATATATGTGCTGAAATTTAAACTTATTCAGGGTTCGTTTGGGCTTTTTATACACTAATTGACTTTCCTAGGCATTTAATGTCCATAATTCAAATCTGAACTACAAATACATGCGCCAGTTCACCAAAATGGCTAGAAAAATTATACATGTGTCCTTGGGTGCATGTATAGGTCCCATGCCAGGAATTGGAACGGATTACAACCGTACTGGTGTCATGGCTCGTCCTCAAACATTTCGAATCTCGGTTTTTAAGTCCCCATAAATACTAAGCTCACCAGAAACACATCAAAGGTGGCATGGTGTCACTTCATGGCACGCATATGTCGTTGTAAAACTATTATCCAGTTTGGGCCAAGCTTTATTACAAACCTCTTACAAAAACTGGGGCTTCTCTCAAAGAAGCCTTGTGGTTTTGATAGGGAAACGGGTTCCCCTTTGGGCAAAATGTAATCACTGCCTCTTTTCGCCTTGAATTTTCTTCCACGGGCAACATGGAACGACATGATATCCGTGCTGAAATATAAACTTATTCAGGGTTCGTTTGGCCTTTTTATACACTAATTGAGTTTCCTAGGCATTTAATGTCCATAATTCAAATCTGAACTACAAATACATGCTCTATTTCACCAAAATGGCTAGAAAAATATACATGTGTCCTTGGGTGCATGTTTAGGTCTCATGCGAGGAATGGGAACGAATTACAACTGTACCGGAGTCCTAGCTCGTCCTCAAATATTTCGAATCTCGGTTTTTAAGTCCCCATAAATCCTAAACTCACTAGAAAGTCATCAACAGTGGCATGGTGTCACGTCATGGCACACATATGCCGTGGTAAAAACATTGCCAATTTGGGCCAAGCTTTATTACAAACCTCTTACAAAACGGAGCCTGTCGCGAGAACCCTCGTGGTTTCGATAGGGAAACGTGTCCCCTTTTGGGCCAAACGATAATCACTCCCTCTTCTAGCCTTATATTTGCTTCTACATGCGACACGGAACAACTAGAGATTCGCGCTGAACTTTGAAATTATTCAGGGTTCGTTTAACCTTTTTTATTCATTAATTGAGTTTTCTAGGCATTTAATGTCCATCATTCAAATCCGAACTACAAATACATGCTCGAGTGCACCAAAATGGCTAGAAAAAACGTACATGTTTCCTTGGGGTGCATGTTTAGGTCCCATGGAATGAATGGGAATGAATTCAACCGTCTCGCTGTCCTGGCTCGGCCACAAACATTGTGAATCACGGTTTTTAAATGTCTGTAATCCAAAACTCACCAGGAAATCATGAAACTTGCATGGTGTCACTACATGATACAAATAATAGGCCAATTTGGGCGAAGCTATATTACAAGCCTTTTACAAACCGGAGCATGTCACAACCCTCATGGCTCCGGTAGGGAAACATGCCCCTCTTGTGGGCGAAACGATAATCGACGCCTCTTCTCGCCTTGAGCTTTGTTTTTTGTAGGCAACATAGTATAACAGGAGTGTCGAGCTGAAATTTGAAACTATTCATGGTTCATTTGACCATTGTATATATATATATATTACTAATTACTAAGTTTTCTATGCATTTAATGTAGTCCATAATTCAAATTTGAACTACAACCACATGCTACAGTGAAGCAAAATGGGTGGGAAATCATACATGTGTCATTGGGTGCATGTTTAGGTCTCATTTAAGGAATGAGAATGAACTACAAACTTGTCGTCGTCCTGAAACAATGAGAATCTCGGTTTTAAATCCCAGTAAATCAAAAAAGTCACCCAAAAAACATGAAACTTGGGATGGTTTCATGCATGGCACATATATGACGTGGTAAAAAATCGTCCAGTTTGAGAAGAGGCACACACATTAGTAGCCAACGAAGTCTTTTTTGAAACAAAAAGCTAACACATTAATATCATAAAAGGTTGTATTATATTAACCGTGTCAAAATTTAACCATACTCGGTGGCATGCGTGCAGCTGTTTGATTAGACGGGACGAGCGCAAGAAGTCCGCAGTGTAGGCTCGACGGGATGCGTGCGAGCAGTCCGCCACGCAGGCTCGACGGGACGCGTGTATCCTGTCCACCTCGCAGGCTCGACGGGACACATGCAAACACCAAGGCCGCCCATGCTCATTGGCAAGCGAGCTCTTTGACCTCCATGCACCAGCCGCCGTCCGCCTCGCTCACAACTTCTCCATTAATGGGTTAATTAAAGCACCGAGACAGAGTGTGTTTGCTTGTGATCCCATGGCAGCATTTGCTTTGTTCGTGTTTTCAACTCGTATTCCTCCCTAATTTAAATTGCCACATAGGGCAACGGATAATACGACCACAAATAAAATGGCAACAGATAATACAATGACAAATTTACAATGGCGTAGATAATAATTGTCTTACGTATTCTGGATAATTTAAAATGCCACATGCGGCAAAGCCCTGAAGACAAGGGGGCAAGAGAAGAAGGAAATTGTAGACAACGATCTGGGTCGCTACTGTCTCTACTCGTCGATGGATGACCGGGCAGCGAAATCCGCCAGCTCTTTCTTCAATTCCTCATGACTTTGCTTGAAAGCAGCCACAGATTCCTCCACCTCCTGCTCGCGCTCGATCCGGAGCTCCCTCAAGCCACCCATCAGTTCCTCGACGACCGCTTTCAACGTCATCTCTGAGGCACTGCTCTGCTCATGCAGCATCTTCCAGCCGGCGGCCTCCTCCCCCTTCTCGGTGACCAAGTTGAGGAGCTTCACATTGTCATCCATGAGTTTCTCGACGAGGCCGGTCGCCTTGTCAACCGAGGCATCGCTGATCTTGAGCAGCTTCATCAAGTTGTCGACCAGCTCCTGCTGCGTAGTGACACCAGCGAGAATGTCGCCGTCGTCATCGCCGGCGAAGGACTTTAGGAACGCCGGCTCGTCACGATGGCCGACGCCGCAAATGTGCTTGTGAGAGCCCTCACGTGCCTGTGAGAGCTCGTTCGAGGGCTTCGTGGCACGCAGGGACATCTCTGCTGTGGCTTCACGGCGGGACCTCTCTAGTGCTTTCGCGGTCCTGGTCTTTGCTGCCTGGTTATATGTCCACCCTAAACTCCTCCTATCAGTCATGGCAGAATGACTTGACAGAAAAAACAGTTTTGTGGGTGATGAGGAGAGGAACCGTGAAGTAATTTTCGAGTGGGTAGTTTTTATAGCCCGGTGCTACATGTGAACACATATTAGTTTGATAGGTGTGAACAGATTTGCAATTACTTATTGCATTGTAATCGGCAATGTGACGAAAAACAAGGTCAAAATTTATTGATGGCAGAAGGTTGACCACGTGGTTGCTCGCTGTTGAGGCGGCCGCGGTGCGCTCCGCTCTGGCGTCCCTGCGCGCGCTTTGCTCACCGTTGAGGAAAAGTTACAATGGCAATGGTTACTCTCTATTCTTACAAAAAACCGAGTTGGTGATGATGGTATGCCTGCCATCTTGTAATATAGACCATCCGATCTATATTTGACGGATAGAAAGCAAACTATGACAATTTTACAAAATATACCCGCACCACTCTCCACATTTACAGATAAGGCCTTGCCTCGTTCATCGTTATCTCCCACAACCTCATTGTTGAGCAATTAAAAAAGGAAGTCTCTGGAACAATCTGGCATGGTGGCCGCTGCCGTCCATCCCCATGCCTCCGCCCAGTCCGACCACCAGTCACCACCACACTCCACTCCTCCTCACCTTATCTCTCATCTTTCTCGAGATATCATTTTTTGATGAAATTCTCGAGATACCATTTTTCCGATATAATTCTCGAGATAACATTAGTTTTTACACATGGGATTACTCTTGCATGGGTCAATCACAACAGGTGTTTTGTAAAAAAATGCATCTTGATGTTCCGTGCAATGCACGGGCATCTTGCTAGTAATTCTTAATAATTGTCTTACATATGCAGGATAATTTAAAATGACAAATGCGGCCAGGCCCAGAACACTCACAACCTACATATGCATACAATTATAATAAAATATCAGCTAAAAGTCTGAGCTGGCGGCCTTCCGACGCTGGTCTTCTCGGACTCCATGATCAACATAACACCCTTGCGGCCGTTCACTCCGAGTGTCCCGACCCACCTTTGCCTATGGATTTGCTGGCATTGATGGGATGCTCTTGGGGCTACTGGGCCTCTTCCAGAAGAGGTTGACATTGTGCAATCGCGCGCATGACAACTCCGCGAGACCGCTCCATTTCCATGTCTCTGGCCTGGTAGCAAATTCCTTCGATCACCTGCATCCTCAAGATATCATGTTCGCGATGTTCTACTTCGTCGGGGACGTCACCTCCGCCAAGGATGCGCTCGAGCCTGGCTACAACATCATCGGGATCAAGTTTGACACGGCCGCCATGGGCAATGATGAAGCTGCAAGCTGCCTTTGTCTTGACTGAATCACAGAGGTCCTCTACCCATTCCTTGTGGGGCATCAGGCTCTTGATGAGCACAGGTGACGGAGGTTCTTCATGTGGGTCGTCGATCATGCCGCCGAGCAGCTGTGGATCTTTTGCATGGTGGATGGCAAACTGCTCATCACACCTCCTCTGCAATATGTCGATTGTGCTCCCAAGGACTGCGATGCTGACGTCGCTGCCAATGGGCCATGGTGCCTGCACCGGCCGATAAAGCTCTTGCTCCCCGACCTGCTCTGGCTTGTTCTCCTCGCCGAAGATGTAATGCAGGTAGGCGTTGACGTCGAAGCTTTGGTCGTTGCCTGGCATGCTTGGAATAACTAATAGTAGATGGGCGAGGACTAGATCTTCATAGAGTGTCGCGGCGGTGCGTTGCCGCCTGGGTTATATGCAGCAAGCCGTTAGCTGGTGGCGGGAAACCGGTGAGGGAATAGGCGTGGATTTTACAATTCACCCATGTGGAGCACGGGAAGCATTCGCTGGAGCGCGTGAAGACTAAGTGGAGCACACACACAACCCGAATACTATATCCGGTGCCACGTGTTATTTATCACACAAGTGTTAACATAAGGAAATGCATATGTAACTTACTAATCATCGCACACGAGTACTCGCAGACGCATCATGTGCGATACTCCTAGCCACCGCAAGCAACTAGTTTGCATTTTTCAAAGTTTTTTGTACACCTAGAATCACACACGAACTAACTGTATTAACCGTCTGTGTTGTAAATTCTCATCGCAAACAGTTCATCCGAGTCGGCTATTTGCCACGTATCACACACATCTTGTTAAGTTGAACCGTTTCTGTTGTGTTCGCTAATCGAAAATAGTTCGTACGAGTAAACCGTATGCCCTATATCACACACACCTTGATCTGGCTAACCGTTTATGTTGCACTCCCTAATAGCAAACGGTTCATCAGAGAGAACAGTATGCCGTATACCGCACACACATTGATATGGCTGCCCGTTTCTGTTGTTCTGCCTCATCGCAAATAGTTCGAATGGGTTAGCCGTGTGCCCTACATCGCACATGCAACTAAAATCTGAACCATGTTTGATGCGTCCTGCATCGCAAACGTTTTGCACCTTTTTTGACGGCTATTTTACACCACTGTTTGCGATTATGGCATCACACACAGTTTCGTTGAAGGGTCTCTGATCGTAGTGTCGCGTTAGCAGCATCCTGCAGTAGTGTTGTTCTTAATCTTGCATGTTAAATTTATATGGCCCAAAGTAGTTTTGATGCATGATATAGCCTCTAGGCACTTGTATGAGTTGTTTCTATCAATATTGTTGAGTTTGGTTCACTTTTATTTTGAGTCACTAAAAATTTCAGAAATTTTCAGAGGAAGAAAACGATGAGGAGATTGTTGAGAGGCTCCTCGAGCCGGGGTTCGAAGGAAAAGGAAAATGAGGAGAAGGAGAAGCCCAAGTATAATCTTCCTCGCGCCGCAGTGATTCAGCCGTGTGAATGGCCATGTGATGCATTCTTGCAGGCGGCCGGAATTTATGATGATTTCTATTTTTTGCCTGAGAATGCAGGCATCACCAAATTCCTCCTCGACCAGTGTGATCAGTATCTCCTACTCACTTATAATTTTGTGCAAAATTTTCATTTCCATGCTAGGAGATCACCACCCATGGTAGGCTTTTCCTTATATGATGAGTACAAGGAAATGACACTTTTATGACTTTTGTGATTTTTGTAAATTACCTTATGAAGGTAGCGTCGATGAACCACGTCCTAGTGATGTGGAAGATTTTATTAATGAAGTCATCGTAGGGGAAAGGAGAAGGGTGTCGGAAGCGAGAGTGGCTAGTTTACATTCTCCTGTTTTACGTTACTACTCATTATTTGCTGGGAGATATTTAATTGGTCATGGGGAGAGTGGAGGCCTTAGTGCTCCCGACCTTGCTATTTTGCGCCATGCTTTATTCCGTGATAGAACATTCAGTATAGGCGCTATGGTTGCTAAACAGTTGAGTTTAAACCATACAAAGGGTCCTATTTTTGGAGGTATCTTCGCCTCCCACCTTGCTAGACGCTTCGAGATAGCCATTAGGCATTATGAGAAAGAGGAGATACTGCTACCCACTATATATTTAGATTATGACACCATGGTAGCACATAAGTTTATTCTCCATGATGAGGAAAAGACACTCATTCATAATTTGATATTTAGCGAGGATTCCATTCAGATTATTACCTTGCCTGCACCTACTTTGTTCGATATTCATTCAGGCAGGTACTTTGTTTTGCCCGTGGACATTCATGCATACTGGGAAGGGACGCGATCCCAGTTCCTAAGCCAGAGCCATCACCTGATCCATATCAGGACTCTATTTATCAGTGGGATTCATGGGAGCTCGCTAACCAGTGGAACTCCCAGGATCCTCAGTACACCGGAGAGGGCTACTTTGATCCATGGGTATAGACCAACTTAGGCCAAAAGCCTAAGCTTGGGGGAGTACATATTTCTCACCGACATTACATTCATGTTCACACACTCATTTTAGTTGTGAGGTGTTCATACTTTGTCATTGTATTACCGATGGTAGTTTATTTCGTTTTCCCGCTTTCTTCTTCTGTGTTCAAAAACATTAAGAAAAAACAAAAAAATAGTTGTAGTTTCTTTACTTTCTATGCATGCTTAGTAGTAATAATAAAAGTAAACCCAAAAAGATTTCTCGTTCTTCTTTTGCTTGCTGGGAGCTTTCACGTGTAAATAGTTTTTATCGTTCTTGTTTTACTTTCTTTAGAAAAACAAAACTCCAAAAACATTTCAGTGTGTTTCTTTGAAATTCTTTTCTTTTCTTTGGGGGTAAAGATGAGAAGACCACTATGAAAATGTTGAGTGGCTCTCATATGCATTACTGTTTATCTAATAAAGATCCCATATTAGCTTGTCTTCTCCTTGGAATAAATGTTTTCAACTTCCATCTTAGTCCAATGCATGTTCACTATTATTATTATCCACACCGTTCGGTCGTGCAAGTGAAAGGAAATAATGATGATATATGATGAAATGATTGAGATGAGGAAAAGCTGGTATGAACTCGACCTATCTTGTTTTTGTAAATATGATTAGTTCATCGTTCCTGATTCAACCTATTATGAATGAAACATGTTTGGAATGAAAATTATATATTATACTTATTCATGCCATGCTTAATTAGCTAGGAGTTTATAATGGTTTACCTTGCGTGCCAGCATGAAAAATAAAATGGTTGTGATGTAGTATGATAGGATGGTATCCTCCTTTGAATGATTCGAGTGGCTTGACTTGGCACATGTTCATGCATGTAGTTGAAACAAAATCAACATAGCATGTACGATATTTATGTTCATGGTGATTTATATCCTACTCATGCTTGCATTCAATGTTGGTTAATCTCAATGCATGTTTATGACTGTTGTTGCTCTCTAGTTGGTCGCTCCTCAGTCTTTTTCTGGCCTTCACTTGTACTAAGCGGGAATACTCCTTGTGCATCCACTTCCATAAACCCAAATTTGTTCCATATGAGTCCACCATACCTACCTATATGTGCTATTTACCTGCCCTTCCATGTAAATTTGCATGTGCCAAATTCTAAACCTTCAAATGATAATCTGTTTTGTATGTTTGAATCTCTCATGTACCAACTAGGGTTGTCAATGTCTTCCATGCTAGGTGGGTTATTCTCACGATGAGTGGACTCCACTCATCATTCACCAGAAAATGGCTAGTAACCAGGATGCCCAGTCCCATGCTCAAACAAAACTCCTCCAGGACTGTTGTTAGTTGGACGGTACCCGTTGTTTCAGACTAGCCGTGGAATGTGCTTGTTGGTGGTGGGGGAGTATAAACTTTGCCATTCTGTTTGGGAATCGTCTATAATGTATGTAGCATGGAAGATACCGAGATCTCTAGGTTGTTATGTTGATAATGAAAGCATACCGCTCAAAATATTGTTTATCTCTATTTCAAAACTTGAGCTCTGGCACCTCTGCAAATCCCTGCTTCCCTCTGCGAAGGGCCTGTCTAATTACTTTTATTGGTGGGTCATCATCTTCTTATTAAAGCACCAGTTAGATAGCATCACTGTCATTTGTATGCATTGTTATTAATTTATATTGAGTATGACTATGAATGGATCTCTGTTACCATGAATTACAATGTCTAGTCAGTCAGATCTCCAGGGGTGCTCTGCATTTATGTTTTGCAGTCTCAGAAAGGGCTAGCAAGATACCGTCTTGTTATATCACATCATGATTGTTTTGAGAAAGTGCTATCATCTGAGATGTATTATTATTGCTCGCTAGTTGTTTATGCCATTGATATGAGTAAATGTGAGACCTAAACGTTATTGTGAATGTGGTTAGTTCATAATCTTTGCTGAAACTTGAATGTTGGCTTTACATATTTGCAACAACAAGATCAAACAGAGTTTGTAAAAGTTTTTATTTATCACTTTCGGTTCGTCAACTGAATTTCTTGAGGACAAGCAATGGTTAAGCCTGGGGGAGTTGATACGTCTCCAATGTATCTACTTTTGCAAACTCTTTTATCCTTGTTTTGGATTCTAACTTGCATGATTTGAATGGAACTAACTCGGACTGACGTTGTTTTCAGCAGAATTGCCATGGTGTTATTTTTGTGTAGAAATAAAAGTTCTCGGAATGACCTGAAACTTCACGGAGATGATTTTTGGAATTAATAAAAAATATTGGCGAAAGAATCAATCGAAGGGGGCCCACACCCTAGCCACAAGGTCAATATGGGCATCCAGGTCCCGCTATTGGTTATTGACCGGAGACGTGTCTCGGTCATGTCTAGATTGTTCTCGAACCCGTAGGGTCCGCACGCTTAAGGTTTTGATGACAGTTATATTATGAGTTTATGAGTTTTGATGTACTAAGGAGTTCGGAGTCCCGGATGAGACCGGGGACATGACGAGGAGTCTCGAAATGGTCGAGACGTAAAGATCGATATATTGGACGACTATATTCGGACATCGGAAAGGTTCCGAGTGATTCGGGTATTTTTCGGAGTACCGGGTAGTTACGGGAGAAGCAATGGGCCTTGATGGGCTTTAGTGGGAAGAGGAGAAAGGGCCAAGGTGCTGCTGCGCCCCCCCTCCCCTCTAGTCCGAATTGGACTAGGGAAAAGGGGGCCGGCCACCTCTCCTTCTCCTCCACTTCCTTCTCCCTTCCTCCGCTCTTGGTGGACCCCTACTAGGACTTGGAGTCCTAGTAGGACTCCACATCCTGGCCGCACCTAGCCTTGGCCGGCCTCCTCCTCCTCCATCATTTATATACTGAGGCAAGGGGCACCCCATGAACACAAGTTGATCCACGTGATCTATTCCTTAGCCGTGTGCGGCGCCCCCAGCCACCATAGTCCTCGATAATATTGCAGCGGTGCTTAGGCGAAGCCCTGCAGCAGTAGTACATCAAGATCGTCACCACGCCGTCGTGCTGACGGAACTCTTCCCCGACACTTTGCTGGATCGGAGTCCGGGGATCGTCATCGAGCTGAACGTGTGCTAGAACTCGGAGGTGCCGTAGTTTCGGTGCTTGATCGGTCGGATCATGGAGACGTACGACTACATCAACCAAACGCTTCCGTTGTCGATCTACTAGGTATGTAGATCATACTCCCCCTCTCATTGCTATGCATCACCATGATCTTGCGTGTGCGTAGGAAATTTTTGAAATTACTACGTTCCCCAACACTTCCAACTAGAAGGATCCCGTCCATGAAATGTGAGGCAACATTCTATCAACAAATCTTACCTTTTCTAGCTTGCCAACCCGTACCCTTTGTTGTAGTAGCATTTGTCGTGCGGTGCTTTAACTGTGCCATGTTTATTTATTTTAGTTATGCAAAAATGTATTGTTCAATAGGTCTATGTGATGTTTAAGTATGAATTGTCCACTTTAGTTTCACAAATGGCTATATTTGATTGTTTATGGTGAGTAGATGCCTTGTTTATCTGTATTTGGTTGTTAGGTTGGTTGGAGTGAGCATTTTTTAGTTATCGAGCAGATGCCTTGTTTATCTGTATTTGGTTCTTAGTTTGGTTGCAGTGAGTATTTGTCCAGTTATCAACCAGATGCCTTGTTTATCTGTATTTGGTTGTTAGGTTGCTTTTGTTAGCATTTGTCTAGTTATCAAGCAAATGCCTTGTTTATCTGTATTTGGTTGTTAGGTTGCTTTTTTAGCATTTATCCAGTCATGAAGCAGATGCCTTGTTTATCTGTATTTGGTTGTTAGGTTGCGTTTTTTGGCATTTGTCCAGTTATCAAGCAGATGCCTTGTTTATCTTTATCTGCTTGTTAGGTTGGTTGCAGTGAGCATTTGTCCAGTTGTCAAGCATATGCCATGTTTATCTGTATTTGCTTGTTAGGTTGGTTGCAGTGAGACTCTGTCCAGTTTTCAATGGCTATATTTGGTTGTTATACTGGTCACTTATGCCTTGTTTATTTCAGTCATTCACAATGTGTTGTTCATTATGTGCAAGTCGAACTGTGACGCTCGACTACATCAATACCAGTTTGAACGACTATATTTGGTTCTAGTTATTTCTGGTGTAGTTAACACATGCCCTTTATTTCAGTTGTACACATTTATCCAGTGTGATGTTTAAGCATTACCTACATTCTATTCATTTGCAACAATACCAGTTCGAATTGCAATATTTGATGGTTGTTAAGCCTGTTGTCGGTAACATTGCCTTCCATTTTATATCTGCTTTAACAACATGTTGAAACCAACACATTCAAGCTATCATTTGGAGATGATGTTGTTTTACCTTTGCTATATTTGTTTGATGTTAAGATTGCTGTACTTATCATGCCTTTCCACTACTTATGCAGGACAACAATGGGAGTGGCCACCATTTTCTGCCGAGGTTAGCTTCATCCCTCGGCTTGTACTTCCCCCGCCGTTTCATAATGTAGTGCATATAGATCTAGGCCTGGACACTAGTTAGCTTCTAATATTGAATTGTTGCTTGTAGGTACATATGCCCTTGGCAAGGATCCACGCATCAACCCTTTTTGTGTATGGGGCAATGAGATATTGATGAACAAGCATCAAGTGAGGAAACTGATAAGGATTATTAGCAAAAAGATACGAATGGTGGCAAGCAAATTATTTGTTTATACTCTATCCAACACAACAGTGAGTTGTAGGATGGTTACTACAAACTCTGCAGCCTTGTCTTTTTATTGCCCATAATGAGTTGTTAGACAACAATGTCTTAATCTTTTTCGTTCCTAGTGGTTCCCGAAGTAGTTCACTAAAGATTACCTCACAAATTACATGATTGTTGGACACGCAATGAAGGTTAAAGTATTTCATCTAGACTACAATGAGCATCAAGAAGTGCTAATGAAGACAGTGAAGGATGGACGGGCAGCCATCACAAGGGGTTGGCCTAGAGTTGTGCGTGCCTTACGCATGGAGGAGGGCACAATATGGGCATTCCGCTTCACCTTCTCCAGCAACCAGAATGTCTTTCGCCTCTCTCTTTACAGTCTTTAGTACAACTGTGGTTCATCATTCTATACTAGGTGCTTCTGTAGTTCTTCAGTATATGTACCTGTGCATCGAATTATGGATTCATGGTTGAACCTATATTTGTAATTAACATGGTTGGATATGAAATAAGTGATTGCCTACTTTCAAATTCAAAACATGTGATTTTTAAATTAGGGATTAATTAGGGATTACACTGCACACAGTTTGCGAAAGCGAAACGTCTGCGATATACGTGGAGATCAGAAACGTTTCTAGGATCCACTATGTGTGCGATCAATCTCCACTGCACATGACTTTCTCTTCAAAACGGACGTTTACCACATAAAAAGTGTGTGTGATGGACAACCTTTGCCACACAGTTTCTTCTACACACTATGTGTGATGCATTCAATAATGCAAATGATAAAATTATTAATATCATGTGCAATGGCAACGCTGTCACAAACAATTTAACGGGAAAAATTGTGTGTGATGTTCCTGTGAACGGAAACGTTTTCCTTGGAGCGATTGTGTGGGATGTACATATGAACAGAAACGTTTGGCAAGGGCTGACTGTGTGGGATGTACTTGCGACCGGAAACAATTTCATCGCATAATTGTATTTTTTGGGATAATTAATTTGGTGCCCTTAGTTGTGTCCCACTCGGTAGTTTTGCCCCTAATTTCGAAAAACCCTTGGTCTTGCCCAAGTGCGTTTGGTCTTCTTATTCTTTTACCCTTCCGTTCCAATTTCGTTCGGTCAAAGGCATTTGACCGTTAGTCAGACATTATTTTGGACAATTTTGCCCTTTCTTATGTATTGGCAATGACCGGTCAAATTGGGAAACTGGATCAGTGGGTCCACCTATCATAGAGTGAATGCTTTTTTATAGTTGCCTCACTACCACGTATGGCCCACATGTCATGAAAAATAAACCTTCCTCCCAATCCCTTCCCTACCCGATCCAGATCGGGATCCCACCTCGTGCCAGCTGACGTCGTTGCTGGCGGCGTGCGTACAGGGACATGGCGAAGTGCTCCAGAGAGCGACGCCGGGGACGTGGAGCAGCTGCTCCGGTTGGGCCACCGAGACCTCGCGCTACTCTGCCGTGAGCAGGTCATCCGGGAGCGGCGGCGGGGCTCGTCTACGCGGCCAACCGGTGTGGCGACTTGCCGGAGCTGCCGGACGCGCGCGGCCTCCTCGCCGTGCGGAGCTATAGGACACCTGAGCCTTCATCGCCGCAAAGTTGCAGCGCCGCGCCTCGGGACTAGCCTCTGGCGCCCTTCCTCGGTGTCCGTGGCAGCAGGCTCGCCTGCGCCGCCGCCAGGAGAGGACTTGCATCGCGCCGGCAGATCCGGCACCTACCCAGGTCACCGCACCGCTGGACCATCGCCGGCGACGAGTACCAGGACCCCGCCACCCTTCTCATTCCTTTCCTCCCTCTGTTTCTTCCCATCTGAGTGCACTGCCATTCTCTCGCAGGTTCAGGCCACCATGGCCATGGCGCCCTAAGCCCCAGGAGGGAAAAAACTTCCAATCTTCCTCGCCGCCGGTCGCCAGCGCCTCCCCGACCTCCATCCCTGCCGTATCCGGTCCACCCCGAGTCTCCCGTGGCCTGGTTCCGCCCGTCTCTCCATCGCGCCCACATGCCCCGTGCCGATTTGGGCCTCCCCTACATCCACCGCCGCCCCTTGTAGTTTGACCTCGCCTGACGCCACCTCGCGCCCTCCGGCCCAGCTCGCCAACTCGCCGGCCTGCCCTGACTTTCCGATAGCAATTGCTCGCTGTTGTTGTGGTTGTTTGCCTAGTGGCAGAGAGAGTGAGAGAGGGGATAGGAGAGAGAGACTAATTTTTCTATTGCCTTTTTTTCTTTTCTATATGGTTTGGACCCACTTGTAAGTGTCATGTTTTCTCTCTCTATATTTTTATTGGAGTTGTAAGGAGGGGTAAAATTGTCCAGAGAAATATCTCTCTAACGGTCAAACGCCTTTGACCATAGGGAATTGAGACGGAAGGGCAAAAGCATAAGAGAACCAAACACACTTGGGCAAGACCGAGGGTTTTTGGAAATTAGGGGCAAAACTGCCGAGTGTGACCCAACTAGGGGCATAAAATCGATTATCCCTATTTTTTAGCTCTATGATACGTCTCCAACGTATCTATAATTTTTGATTGCTCCCTGCTATTATATTATTTATTTTGGATGTCAATGGGCTTTATTTTACACTATTATATCATTTTTGGGACTAACCTACTAACCGGAGGCCCAATCCAAATTGTTGTTTTTTTGCCTATATTAGGGTTTCGAAGAAAAGGAATAACAAACGGAATGAAACCTTCGGGAACGTGATTATCTCAACAAACGTGATCCAGGAGACTTGGAGTGGGTGTCAAGAAACAATGGAGGAAGCCACGAGGCAGGGGGGCGCGCTTACCCTCCTGGGCGCGCCCTCCACCCTCATGGGCCCTCCGTTCCTCCACCGACGTACTTCTTCCTCCTATATATATATATCCACGTACCCCCCAAACATCCAGGAGCACCATGAAAACCTAATTCCACCGCCGCAACCTTCTGTACCCGAGAGATCCCATCTTGGGGACTTTTTCGGAGCTCCACCGGAGGGGGCATTGATCACGGAGGACCTCTACATCCACTCCATGGCCTCTCCGGTGATGTGTGAGTAGTTTACTTCAGACCTACGGGTCCATAGATATTAGCTAGATGGCTTCTTCTCTCTATTTGGATCTCAATACAAAGTTCCCCTCGATCTTCTTGGAGATCTATTCGATGTAATCTTCTTTTGCGGTGTGTTTGTCAAGATCCGATGAATTGTGGGTTTATGGTCCAGTTTATCTATGAACAATATTTGCTTCTCCTCTGAATTCTTTTATGTATGATTGGTTTATCTTTGCAAGTTTCTTCGAATTATCAGTTTGGTTTGGCCTACTAGATTGATCTTTCTTGCAATGGGAGAAGTGATTAGCTTTGGGTTCAATCTTGCGGTGCTCGATCCTAGTGACAGAAAGGGAACCGACATGTATTGTATTGTTGCCATCGAGGATAAAAAGATGGGGTTTATATCATATTGCATGAGTTTATCCCTCTACATCATGTCATCTTCCTTAAAGCATTACTCTGTTCTTATGAACTTAATACTCTAGATGCATGCTGGATAGCGGTCGATGTGTGGAGTAATAGTAGTAGATGCAGAATCATTTATGTCTACTTGTCACGGATGTGATTCGTATATACATGATCATACCTAGATATTCTCATAACTATGCTCAATTCTATCAATTACTCGACGGTAGTTCGTTTTCCCACCATAGTACTTATGCTCTTGAGAGAAGCCACTAGTGAAACCTATGGCCCCCGGGTTTATCTTCCATCATATTAATCTTCCAACACTTAGTTATTTCCTTTGCCGTTTATTTTACTTTGCATCTTTATTTCTCTTTATCATAAAATTACCAAAAATATTATCTTATCATATCTATCAGATCTCACTCTCGTAAGTGACCGTGAAGGGCTTGACAACCCCTTTATCATGTTGGTTCCGAGGTTCTTATTTGTTTGTATAGGTGCATGGGACTTGAGCGTGATCTCCTACTGGATTGATACCTTGGTTCTAAAAAACTGAGGGAAATACTTACGCTACTTTACTGCATCACCTTTTCCTCTTCAAGGGAAAACCAACGCAGTGCTCAAGAGGTAGCAAGAAGGATTTCTGGCGCCGTTGCCGGGGAGATTCGCGCCAAGTCTAGTCAAGATTTGACTCCCAACAACGAGTCATTTCAGGTGCCGTTACCAAGTCAAGACATACCAAGTACCCATCACAAACTCTTATCCCTCACACTACATTATTTGCGATTTGCCTCTCATTTTCCTCTCCCCCACTTCACCCTTGCCGTTTTATTCGCCCTCTCGCTCCGTTCCCCTTCTCTTTCCCAAGTTGCCTCTTTTGCCCGTTTCTTGTTTGCTTGTGTGTTGGATTGCTTGCTTATCACGATGGCTCAATATAATACTAAATTGTGTGGCTTTGCCAATACCAGCAACAAATATTTTCTTAGCACTCCGATTGCTCCTCTTACCGATGCTGAATCTTGTGAAATTAATGCTACTTTGTTGAATCTTGTCATGAAAGATCAATTCGCCGGCCTTCCTAGTGAAGATGCCACTACCCATCTAAACAACTTTGTTGATTTGTGTGATATGCAAAAGAAGAATGATGTGGATAATGATATTGTTAAATTGAAGATATTTTCGTTTTTGCTTAGAGATCATGCTAAATGTTGGTTTTCATCTTTGCCTAAAAATAGTATTGATTCATGGAATAAGTGCAAAGATGCTTTTATCTCTAAGTATTTTCCTCCCGCTAAGATCATCTCTCTTAGAAATGATATTATGAATTTTAAAAAACTTGATCATGAACATGTTGCACAATCTTGGGAGAGGATGAAATTAATGATACATAATTGCCCTACACATGGTTTGAATCTTTGGATGATTATACAAAACTTTTACGACAGATTGAATTTTGCTTCTAGAAATCTTTTAGATTCGGCCGCGAGAGGCACTTTTATGGAAATCACTTTAGGAGAAGCTGCTAAACTCCTAGATCATATTATGGTTAATTATTCTATATGGCACACTGAAAGATCTACTAATAAAAAAGTGCATGCAATTGAAGAGATTAATGTTTTTAGTGGAAAGATGGATGAACTTATGAAATTGTTTGCTAATAAGAGTGCTCCTACTGATCCTAATGATATGCCTTTGTCTACCTTGATTGAGAATAATAATGAATCTATGGATGTGAATTTTGTTGGTAGGAACAATTTTGGTAATAACGCGTATAGAGGTAATTTTAATTCTAGGCTGTTTCCTAGTAATTCCTGTAATAATTATGGTAATTCCTATGGAAATTATAATAAGATGCCCTCTGATTTTGAATCTAGTATTAAAGAATTTATTACTTCACAAAAGAGTTTGAATGCTTTGATTGAAGAAAAATTGCTTAAGATTGATGAGTTGGCTAGGAACGTTGATAGAATTTCTCTTGATGTTGATTCTTTGTAACTTAGATATATTCCACCTAAGCATGATATCAATGAGTCTCTCAAAGCCCTGAGAATTTGCATTGATGAGTGCAAAGAAAGAACCACTAGGATGCGTGCTAAGAAAGGTTGCTTTGTGAAAGCATGTTCTTCTCGTTTTCATGATAATAAATATGAAGATCTAAAAGTTATTGATGTGTCTCCTATTAAATCTTTGTTTTGCAATATGAATCTTGATAATGATGAGACTGAAGATGAGCCACCTTTACCTAGAAGGCGTTCCAAAAAATCAGAGTTTTTAGATCTTGATGCAAAAATTGTTAAAAGTGGGATTGAAGAGGTCAAAACTCTAAATATCAATGTACCCACTATTTTGGATTTCAAGGAATTTCATTATGATAATTGATCTTTGATAGATTATATTTCCTTGTTGCAATCCGTGCTAAATTCTCCTCATGCTTATAGTCAAAATAAAGCTTTTAGTAAACATATCGTTGATGCTTTCATTATGAAAAACTTGAGTTGGAAGTTTCTATCCCTCGAAAGCTTTATGATGAGTGGGAACCTACAATAAAAAATAAAATTAAAGATCAGGAGTGCTATGCTTTGTGTGATTTGGGTGCTAGTGTTTCCACGATTCCAAAAAATTTGTGTGATTTGCTAGGTTTCCGTGATTTTGATGATTGTTCTTTAAATTTGCACCTTGCAGATTCCACTATTAAGAAACCTATGGGAATAATTAATGATGTTCTAATTGTTGCAAATAGGAACTATGTGCCCATAGATTTCATTGTTCTTGATATAGATTGCAATCCTTCATGTCTTATCTTTCTTGGTAGACCTTTCCTTTGAACGATTGGTGCAATTATTGATATGAAGGAAGGGAATATTAGATTCCAATTTCCGTTAAGGAAAGGCATGGAAAACTTCCCTAGAAAGAAAATTAAATTACCATATGAATCTATTATGAGAGCCACTTATAGATTGCCTACCAAAGATGGCAATACCTAGATCTATCCTTGCTTTTATGCCTAGCTAGGGGTGTTAAACGATAGCGCTTGTTGGGAGGCAACCCAATTTTATTTATATTCCTTGCTTTTTGCTCCTGTTTAGTAATAAATAATTTATCTAGCCTCTGTTTTGGTTGTGTTTTTGTTTTTAATTAGTGTTTGTGCCAAGTAGAACCGTTGGGAAGACTTGGGGAAGTCTTTTTGATCTTGCTGTAAAAACAGAAACTTTATAGCTCACGAGAATTGCTTCCATTTTTATTTGGAATGTGCTATTTAGTTAATTCTCTATGAAGATGATTAATAGATAAATTCCTCACGTCCAGAAATTTGTTTTAGAATTTTGGGGTTCCAGAAGTTGCGTTAGCTATAGATTACTACAGACTGTTCTATTTTTTGACAGATTCTGTTTCTCTTGTGTTGTTTGCTTATTTTGATGAATCTACGGCTAGTAAAAGAGTTTATAAACCATAGAGAAGTTGTAATAAAGTAGGTTTAACACCAATATAAATAAATAATGAGTTCATTACATTACCTTGAAGTGGTGTTTTGTTTTCTTTCGCTAACGGAGCTCACGAGATTTTCTATTTTGAGTTTTGTGTTGTGATTTTTTCAAGTTTTAGGTAAAGATTTGATGGATTATGGAACAAAGAGTGGCAAGAGGCTAAGCTTGGGGATGCCCATGGCACCCCAAGGTAAAATTCAAGGACACCAAAAAACCTAAGCATGGGGATGCCCCGGAAGGCATCCCCTCTTTCGTCTTCGTCTATCGGTAACTTTACTTGGAGCTATATTTTTATTCATCACATGATATGTTTTTAGTTTACCACAGTCATCCTTTCTGCACACACCTTTTTAGAGAGACTCACATGATTTGAAATTGATTAGAATACTCTATGTGCTTCACTTATATCTTTTGAGCTATATTGTTTTTGATCTAGTGCTTCACTTATATATTTTAGAGCACGGTGGTGTATTTGTTTTATAGAAACTATTGTTCTCTCATGCTTCACTTATATTATTTTGAGAGTCCTTTAGAACAACATGGAAATTTGCTATAATATAAAAACTTTCATATAAGTGCATTGAGTACTATGAGAAGTTTGATACTTGATAATTGTTTTGAGATATGGAGATGGTGATATTAGATTCATGCTAGTTGAGTAGTTGTGAATTTGAGAAATACTTTTGTTGAAGTTTGTGATTCCCGTAGCATGCACGTATGGTGAACCGTTCTGTGATGAAGTCGGAGCATGATTTATTTATTGATTCTCTTCCTTATGAGTGGCGGTCGGGGACTTTCACCGGTACCATAAACCCACCATATACCTTCCTCAAAACAGCCACCATACCTACCTATTATGGCATTTCCATAGCCATTCCGAGATATATTGCCATGCAACTTTCCACCATTTCGTTATTATGACACGCGTCATCATTGTCGTATTGCTTGCATGATCGTGTAGTTGACATCGCAGTTGTGGCAAAGCCACCGTTCATAATTCTTCATACATGTCACTCATGCATCATTGCACATCCCGGTACACCGCCGGAGGCATTCACATAGAGTCATATTTTGTTCTACGTATTGAGTTGTATGTAAATAAAGTGTGATGATCATCATTATTAGAGCATTGTCCCAAGTGAGGAAAGGATGATGGAGCCTATTATTCCCCCACAAGTCGGGATGAGACTCCGGACAAAAAAAGGAGGCAAAAAAGAAAGAAGGCCCAAATAAAAAAATGAGAGAAAAAGAGAGAAGGGACAATGCTACTATCCTTTTACCACACTTGTGCTTCAAAGTAGCACCATGTTCTTCATATAGAGAGTCTCCTATGATATTAGTTTCATATACTAGTGGGAATTTTTCATTATATAACTTGGCTTGTATATTCTAATGATGGGCTTCCTCAAAATGCCATAGGTCTTCGTGAGCAATCAAGTTGGATGCACATTCACTTAGTTTGTTTTGTAGAGCTTTCATATACTTATAGCTCTAGTGCATCCGTTGCATGGCAATCCCTACTCACTCACTTTGATATCTATTAATGGGCATCTCCATAGCCCGTTGCTACGCCTAGTTGATGTGAGACTATCTTCTCCTTTTTGTCTTCTCCACAACCACCATTCTATTCCACCATAGTGCTATATCAATGGCTCACGCTCATATATTGCGTGAAGATTGAAAAAGTTTGAGAACATCAAAAGCATGAAACAATTTCTTGGCTTGTCATCGGGGTTGTGCATGATTTAAATATTTTGTGTGGTGAAGATAGAGCATAGCCAGACTATATGATTTTGTAGGGATAACTTTCTTTGGCCATGTTATTTTGAGAAGACATAATTTCTTAGTTAGTATGCTTGACGTATTATTATTTTTATGTCAAAATTAAACTTTTATCTTGAATCTTTCGGATCTGAACATTCATGCCACAATAAAGAAAAATTACATTGAGAAATATGTTACAGAGCATTCCACATCAAAAATTCTTCTTTTATCATTTAGCTACTCGAGGACGAGCAGGAATTAAGCTTGGGGATGCTTGATACGTCTCCAATGTATCTACGATTTTTGATTGCTCCATGCTATTATATTATCTATTTTGGATGTGAATGAGCTTTATTTTACACTTTTATATCATTTTTGGGACTAACCTACTAACTGGAAGCCCAACCCAAATTGTTGTTTTTTTGCGTATACTAGGGTTTCAAAGAAAAGGAATATCAAACGGAGTCCAAACGGAATGAAACCTTTGGGAACATGATTTTCTCAACAAACGTGATCCAGGAGACTTGGAGTGGGCGTCAAGAAACAACGGAGGAAGCCACGAGGCAGGGGGCGCGCCCTCCACCCTCGTGGGCCCCCCGTTGCTCCATCGATGTACTTCTTCCTCCTATATATATCCATGTACCCCAAACATCCAGGAGCACCACGAAAACCTAATTCCACCGCCGCAACCTTCTGTACCCGAGAGATCCCATCTTGGGGCCTTTTACGGAGCTCCTCCAGAGGGGGCATTGATCACGGAGGGCCTCTACATCCACTCCATGGCCTCTCCGGTGATGTGTGAGTAGTTTAATTCAGACCTGCAGGTCCATAGTTGTAACGCCCCGAAACTATTGCGCCATGTGTCTTCCATTTATTCGTTGTTGTTGCCATGTCATTTGCTTGCGTGTTGCATCTTATCATGTCATCATGTGCATTGCATCATCATGTTTTAGAACTTGCATTCGTCCGGGTTCTCCGAGTTCTCTGTGTTGTCCGTTCTGAGCCCAACCACACTTGTACGCGCCCGCGGCATGTCCGAAATATTATTTTATAAGTGGCCGGAAATGTTCTCGGAATGAGATGAAAGTTGACGTGTGGTCTTATTATAGTGTAGGTAGGCCGCCTGCCAAGTTTCATCGCATTCGGAGTTCGTTTGATAGCCTAACCGTTAAACTATAGCGGCATTATAGCCGGTATTTTTCGTCGGACGTTTTCGGTCTCCGGAAACAGTCGCCGGGTCTCTCTCTTCTCTTCTCTCAGCTCGAGACCGTCTACACAGCCCACTACTCACCGCCAGGCCCTACCTAACCTCTCTCGTCAGCCCGCGACCCTCCTTGCGCGCGCCCGGAAGCTGTCCCGGACCCGACTCAGGCTGTCGCTACTGTTGCGTCCAGATCATCCCCAAACATCTACAAAACATCACCATTTTCTCATTTGATTTTCCTAACCCATTTATTCTCGACCGTCGGATTCCAATCAGATGATCCAAACTCCCCTCTTTCCCTATATATATATATAGACTCCCTAGTCTAATTTAGGACCTAACCCTAAATTTTAGGACTCTTGTCCCATCCATCCTTCTCTGCCGCCGCCACACCAAATCCCTCTCGGGATCATCCCAGATCTGATCTAGCCAACCAGCGCCAGCCTTTGCTTCCCCTTGATCCACCAATCCAGCCTCGTCTCGCCTCCTTTGTCTGCTGCGCATCGAACTAGAGGAGCCCGAGGCCACCCGCAGCTGCGCCTCCTCGCAACCCGTCGGCGACCATCTCCATCAGGCCGGAACCCGCACCCCTCGTTGCTTCTCTTTCTCCTGCTCTCTCTCACATCTCTCTCTCTGTTCTCCCTTTCTCTGTCGACAGGAGCATCCCCGCGCCATGGCCTTGCTGAGCTCTGCCCGCACCAGCGCCTCCAACCGCCACCGTTCGCTCCAGATCTGGCCCTCCCTCAGATCCCGTCGTCCCAGTTCCGTTCCGGCCGCTTCCCGCCGACCCCGCCGCCAGGAGCCCACGTCAAGCGCTGCTGCCTTCCCTGCCGACTGGAACCCCGCCGGATCGGATGGCGCGTAGAACCACTACCGCCCGAAGCTTCCTTGACCCCGTCGTCGACCAGATCACGTCTGCCCTGCGCCGCCTTGCCTTCCTCACCCGCATCTCGCCGGATGGAGCAGCCGCTGCGCCCCTGTCATCGTCGCTGCTTTGTCTCTGTCGAGCAGAGAACGAACAGCAAACGCGCGCTCCTACCTGCGTTGACCGAGGCCGTGCCAGGCCAGATCCCGCCAGCGTCTGCCACACGCATGGGCCTCCTTGCCTCTCCAAGGCCCAGCCTGCCGGCCTCTATCCTCTCCACCGAACGGGCCAAGCCCATGGGTGAGCCTCACTGCTGCGCCCCCCTCCCACTGATGGGCCAACCAGATCCGGCCTGAGATGTATTTTTTTCCGCAGAACGTTTTAGCTAATTTCCTGAGTACTACCCGTTTTGCAGAAAAGTCCTCCTAGTTCATACATATCATAACTCTCAAACCGTGCATCAGATGGAAATGATTTATATATGTAACTTGACTAGAATTTCATCTGGTTTCACAATATCCAACTTTCATGCATGTTTGAGGTGTTTAACTTGCTGTTTGCTTTAATTTGCTTAAATAACATGCTAAAATGATTTAATTCATAACTAAATAACCGTAGCTCCAAACCTAATAAACTTTATATGTAAACGGGGTAGAATTTTGCCTACTGTAACATGGTGGCATCATCTTGCATGTTTAATAACTCTAAAATTATGTTTAGGGCAGAACAGTACCAAACCTAATATATGCATATGAGGAGTTACCGGAATTTGTTGTTCGTTGTTTCCGGCCTCATTTAACCTTGACTAGATAGGTAGTTTTCACTTGGTTCACCCTCTTTCCATGTTTAACAACATTTAATATTGTTGGGTACATAAACAAGATCAAACTAAATAAGTCAGGTGGTGTTTCGTCAATATGCAACGGAGTTGCATATTGAGCTCCACTTAATTTGCAGGATTGCTTGTGCACTTTGCCATGCCTTGCTTCTTTAAACCGGACATGCATCATAATAGTTTGCGCATCGTGTCATGCTTATGTGTTGGTTGTTTACTATGTTGTTTGCTTCTTTCCGGTGTTGCTTCTTCGGGTTGGTTCCGATAACGTTGCGTTTGTGAGGATCTGTTCGACTACGTTCGTTTGTCTTTTTCATGGACTCGTTCTTCTTCCTTGCGGGATCTCAGGCAAGATGACCATACCCTCGAAATCACTTCTATCTTTGCTTTGCTAGATGCTCGCTCTTTTGCTATGCCTGTGCTGCGATACCTACCACTTGCTTATCATGCCTCCCATATTGTTAAGCCAAGCCTCTAACCCACCTTGTCCTAGCAAACCATTGTTTGGCTATGTTACCGCTTTGCTTAGCCCCTCTTATAGCGTTGTTAGTTGCAGGTGAAGATTGAAGTTTGTTCCTTGTTGGAACATGCCTTGTTGGAACATGTTTACTTGTTGGGATATCACAATATATCTTATCTAATTAATACATCTATATACTTGGTAAAGGGTGGAAGGCTCGGCCTTATGCCTGGTGTTTTGTTCCACTCTTGCCGCCCTAGTTTCCGTCATATCGGTGTTATGTTCCCGGATTTTGCGTTCCTTATGCGGTTGTGTTATAATGGGAACCCCTTGACAGTTCGCCTTGAATAAAACTCCTCCAGCAATGCCCAACCTTGGTTTTACCATTTGCCACCTAGCCTTTTCTTTCCCTTGGGTTCTGCAGATTCAAGGGTCATCTTTATTTTAACCCCCCCGGGCCAGTGCTCCTCTGAGTGTTGGTCCAAAACGGGCAGCCTGCGGGGCCACCTCGGGGAAACTCGAGGGTTGGTTTTACTTGTAGCTTGACCTATCCGGTGTGCCATGAGAACGAGATATGTGCAGCTCCTATCGGGATTTGTCGGCGCATCGGGCGGCTTTGCTGGTCTTGTTTTACCATTGTCGAAATGTCTTGTAACCGGGATTCCGAGTCTGATCTGGTCTTCCCGCTAGAAGGAATATCCTTCATTGACCGTGAGAGCTTGTGATGGGCTAAGTTGGGACACCCCTGCAGGGTTTTGAACTTTCGAAAGCCGTGCCCGCGGTTATGGGCAGATGGGAATTTGTTAATGTCCGATTGTAGAAAACTTGAAGTTTACCTTAATTAAAATACATCAACCGCGTGTGTAGCCGTGATGGTCTCTTCTCGGCGGAGTCCGGGAAGTGAACACGGTGTTGGAGTTATGCTTGACGTAGGTTGTTTTAGGATCACTTTTTGATCATAATTTTATCGACCATGCTTTTCCTTCTCTTCTCGCTCTCATTTGCGTATGTTAGACACCATATATGCTAGTTGCTTGCTGCAGTTCCACCTCATACCTTTTACCTTACCCATAACCTTAAATAGTCTTGATCGCGAGGGTGCGAGATTGCCGAGTCCCCGTGACTCACATATACTTCCAAAACCAGTTTGCAGGTGCCGATGTTACAGAGAAGGTGACGCAACCAAGCTCAAGGAGGAGCTCGATGAAGATCTTGTCCTTTGTGTTGTTTCGTTCAAGTTGATCAGTAGTGGATCCCAGTCGGGACGATCGGGGATCTGTGTAGCATTTGGGGTAGTCTTCTTTTATTTTGGTTCCGCAGTCGGACCTTGATTGTATCTGGTTGATGTAATTCTTTATTCATGTATTGTGTGAAGTGGCGATTGTAAGACAACTATTTATCTCTTTCCCTTATGTATTACATGGGTTGTGTGAAGATTACCTCACTTGCGACATTGCTTTCAATGCGGTTATGCCTCTAAGTCGTGCTTCGACACGTGGGAGATATAGCCGCATCGAGGGTGTTACAATAGTTATTAGCTAGATGGCTTCTTCTCTCTCTTTGGATCTCAATACAAAGTTCTCCTCGATCTTCTTGGAGATCTATTCGATGTAATCTTCTTTTGTGGTGTGTTTGTCGAGATCCGATGAATTGTCGGTTTATGATACAGTTTATCTATGAACAATATTTGATTCTCCTCTGAATTCTTTTATGTATGATTGGTTTATCTTTGCAAGTTTCTTCGAATTATCAGTTTGATTCGGCCTACTAGATTGATCTTTCTTGCAATGGGAGAAGTGCTTAGCTTTGGGTTCAATCTTGCGGTGCTCGATCCTAGTGACAAAAAGGGAACCGACACGTATTGTATTGTTGCCATCAAGGCTAAAAAGATGGGGTTTATATCATATTGCATGAGTTTATCCCTCTACATCATGTCATCTTCCTTAAAGCATTACTATGTTCTTTTGAACTTAATACTCTAGATGCATGATGGATAGCGGTCGATGTGTGGAGTAATAGTAGTAGATGCAGAATCTTTTCGGTCTACTTTTCGCGGACGTGATGCCTATATACATGATAATACCTAGATATTCTCATAACTATGCTCAATTCTATCAATTGCTCGACGGTAATTCGTTTACCCACCGCAATACTTATGCTCTTGAGAGAAGCCACTAGTGAAACCTATGGCCCTCGGGTCTATCTTCCATCATATTAATCTTCCAACACTTAGTTATTTCCTTTGCTGTTTATTTTACTTTTCATCTTTATTTCTCTTTATCATAAAAATACCAAAAATATTATCTTATCATATCTATTAGATCTCACTCTCGTAAGTGACCGTGAAGGACTTGACAACCCCTTTATCGCGTTGGTTGCGAGGTTCTTATTTGTTTGTGTAGTTGAGTGGGACTTGAGCATGATCTCCTACTGGATTGATACCTTGGTTCTCAAAAACTGAGGGAAATACTTATGCTACTTTACTGCATCACCCATTCCTCTTCAAGGGAAAACCAACGCAGTGCTCAAGAGGTAGCACTCTACTGTACGTATTTCCGTATTTGAGCGCTCGCACACGATCTCATTTTGCCGAGCGTGTGTGCCAGGAGGGCATATCCCCGATGGTTTCTGGGTCGTGTGGGAAGGACCTCCCTATCGCCCACACTCACTTGGCGATGGTTCCAAATGCCGTCATGGAAAGGGGTTAAAAACCGTTTGTTTAGGACTGACGCGCACCAGCATATGGGTGGAATAGAGTATTTTGGTAAAGATGATATGGAGAAGACAAAAAAGGAGAAAGTCTCACATCGACGAGGCTAATCAACGGGCTATGGAGGTGCCCGTCAGCTGATGTCAATGCAAGGAGTAGGGATTGCCATGCAGTAGATACACTATGAGCTATAATTGTATGAAAGCTCAAAAAGAAAACTAAGTGGGTGTGCATCCAACTTTCTTGCTCTAGAAGACCTCGGGCACTTGAGGAAGCTCATCATTGGGATATACAAGCCAAGTTCTATAATAAAAAGATTCCCACTAGTTATATGAAGTGACAAATGCATTTTTGCCCCTAGTTGGAACCTACCCACGGGTTTTGCCCTTACTTTTCAACTATGCACATGTTTTCCCTTTGATTTGCCTCTGAGGTGACCCGAATGCCTTTTGAACATTTGACCAATACTTTGAAAATTCATTACAAATTGATATGAACTCAAAAAAAATGCAAATAAGATATCAAAAAGTTCAGATAAACATTACCTTTATGTGCATGTCATTTGCATTCAGGACAAAAGTACCAATTAAACTACCGAGTGAAGTGCACTGTAGGTCCTTGAACTATTCTAGGGATGTCACGTAGGTCCTCGAACTATGAAAATCGTCATCTAGGTCCTCAAAGTACAGTAAGTGTGTCATTCAGGTCCAAAAATCTCCCTGACAAGCTCTAACTGGCCAGCTGACACATAAACAGTAACCGTAACAGTACACGGCAAACAGTCCTGAATTCCTGTGCGTGATGAACAGTACATGACAAAGAATAAATATAAAAAATATAAAAAAACCGAGATCCTCTGTCATTGAAGAGACCCTGGCGCGTGAACAGTAAAAATATCGTTAATTCAAAAAAACTTCGCGAACGATGAATTTGGAAAAATATTTGTGCCAAAGATTTTCAGATTTTTTTGTTCATATTTTTTTATTTTTTGCACTGTTCACCATGCCAGCTGGCCATTTAGAGGGGGTTAGTGAGATTTTGGACCTGGATGAGACACTTACTGTACTTCGAGGACCTAAATGACGATTTTCATAGTTCGAGGACCTATGTGACACCCCTAAAATAGTTTAAGGACCTACAGTGCACTTCACTCTAAACTACCCGAGGTTATTAATGTTCTTAACATTGTTAAAAAGAAAAAGGTATAAACTATACCTTTTTCATGAATAAAAATTAAATGCAAATTAGGTGATGTTTTATGAACATTCAGACATCTTAGTTGCATTTTTCTCAGTTCATATTAACTTGTTATGAAGTTTCAAAATAATGATCAAAGTTGTTTGAACATTCATAAGAAGTTGATTTGAACTCAGAAAAATGCAAAAAAGATATTAGAATGTTCACAAAACATCACCTACATTTGCATGTAATTTTTATTCGTGAAAAAGGTATTGTTTATACCTTTATATTTTTAATAGTGTTAATAACGTTAATAACCTCAGGTAGTTTAAACGATACTTTTGTCCTGAATGGAAATAACATGCAAATAAAGGCAATGCTTATCTGAACATTTAGATATATTTTTTGTATTTTTTGAGTTCACATCAATTTGTCATGAATTTTCAAAGTATTGGTCAAATGGTCAAAGGGCGTTCGGGTGACCTTAGAGGCAAATCTAAGGGCAAAACTGAGCACAGTCAGAAAGTAAGGGCAAAACCCGTGCATAGGTTCCAACTAGCGGTAAAATTGCAATTGTCCCTTAAAGTTTTTACCTCTCCAAACCCACTTTTATGAATTTTTGCAACAAGATTTTCACCCTTCGAATTATGAGGACGCCTTCTTGCTAAAGTTGGCTCTTCTTCAGTCCTCTTATCATCAATTTTAACATTACTAAACAAGGAATCAATTGAAGAAACATCAATCATCTTAACACCTTCGTTATTACTATGAAAGCAATCGGGCGAAAACACTCTTTCTAAATATTCTCCTTCAGATCTAAGCGTAGTGGTTCTTTTCTTACTTTCATCTATAGGAACATAAAAAGCTTTAATTGATTCATCAATATCAACCTTAGGTGGAAAAATCTTAATCTTGAGATTTTACACATCATGTGTAATTCTATCGATGCTCCTAGGCATATCATCGAGTTTACTCAATTTTTCTTCTATCATAGTGTGGAAAACCTTTTGAGCGTTGATGAATTTTTTAATATTACTCTCAAGATCAGAGGGCATCCTATTATTATTGTCATTATTATAAGAATTACCATAGGAATTGCCATAATTATTAGAGGAATTTCTAGGAAAGGGCCTAGGATTGAAATTACCTCTATAAGCATTGTTATTAAAACGGTTTCGCGAGACGAAATTAACATCTAAGGGATCACTATTTGTATCAATCAAAGTAGACAAAGCCACATCATTAAGATCAATAGGAGCATTTTTATTAGCAATGAATTTCATAATACTATAAGAGCATCAAATTTATCACTCAAAGTACTAATTTCTTCAACAGAATTAACTTTTTACTAGTAGGAGCTCTTTCAGTATGCCATTCAAAATAATTGGTCATAATATTATCAAGCAATTTAGTAGCTTCACCCAAGTAATTTCCATAAAACTACCACCTATGGCAGATTCTAAAAGATTTCTAGAAACATAGTTCAATCCCGCATAATTTTTTTGCATGATCATCCACAGATTTAAACCATGAGTAGGGCAATTTCTTATCATCAACTTCATCCTTTCCCAAGATTGGGCAACATGTTCATTCTCAAGTTGCTTAAAATTCATGATTTTATTTCTAAGGGAAATAATTTTCACAGGAGGAAAAATACTTAGTGATAAAAGCATCTTTGCACTTGTCCCAAGAACCAATACTATTTCCTGGCAAAGATGAAAAATAAGTTTTTGCATGATCCTGCAAAGAAAAGGGAAACAATTTTAATTTCACAATATAATTCTCCACTTATTTTTTCTTTTGCATATCACACAATTCTATGAAAGTGTTTAGATGGGACCCGGCATCCTCATTAGGATTACTGGAAAATTACTCTTTCAAAACAAAATTCAACACAGCG
>NC_041390.1:371869490-371894122 GCF_002162155.2 Triticum dicoccoides
CTAATAAAATCATTATTATTAGTATTGGAAAAATCACACAATTTGGTATTTTCTTGAGATATCGTGACTACGCAAACAAGAACACAAGGAAATAAAGGATCAAACAAGAAAAGTCAAACGGAAAATATTTTTTCATTTTTGCAAAAAAATAGAAGTGGGGGAGATGAAAATGAGAGGCAAATGGCCAATAAAGTAAATTGCAAGGAGTTGAGTGTTTATGCGTAGGTACTTGATAGATGTTGATGATGTCTCCCCGGCAACGACACTAGAGATTCTTCCTAATTGCTTCTATATGCGTTGGTAGTTCCCCAAAGAGGAAGGGATGATGCAACACAACACAACAGAGGTAAGTATTTCCCTCAGTTATGAAACCAAGGTATTCAATCCAATGGGAAAACCAAGCAAAACTATGTAAACATCACCTACACACAAACAATAAATACTTGCAACCCAACGCATGAAGGGGTTGTCAAACCTTCAACAATATTGAGATAGATTAAATTGTATGAGATTTTATAATAGATCTAACTAAAACACAAAATAAAATAAAGAAAGAAAAATTGCAGCAAGGTATTTTTGGATTTAATATGATAGAAAATAGACCCGAGGGCCGTAGTTTTCACTAGAGGCTTCAATTAAGAAAATAGCAATGATCATGTATATAGGCATCATGTCCAAGATTAGTAGACCGACTCCAGCCTGCATCTACTACTATTACTCCACACATCGACCGCTATCCAACATGCATCTAGTGTATTAAGTTCATGGAAAAACGAAGTAATGCAATAAGAACGATGATATGATGTAGACAAGACAAACCCACATATGAGAAAACCCCAACTTGTTACCCTTAATAGCAACAATACTTGTGTGTCATGTCTCTTTCTATCATTGAGATTGAGCACCGCAAGATCGAACTCATCACAAATCACCTCTTCCCGTGGCAAGAAAAATCAATCTAGTTGGCCAAACCAAACCAATAATTCGGAGAAGAAATACAAAGATATAAAGATCATGCATAAAAGAGTTCAGCAAAGACTCAAATAATATTCATGGATAGATCTCATCAAAAACTCATAATTCATCGGATCCCAACAAACACACTGCAAAAAAGAGTTACATCGAATAGATCTCCAACAACATCGAGGAGAACATTGTATTGAAGATCAAAAAGAGAGAAGAATCCATCTAGATAGTAGCTATGGACCTGTAGGTTTGTGGTAAACTACTCACACATCATCGAAGGGGCAACAAGGATCATGAAGAACCCCTCCATGATCGTTGCCCCCTCCGGCAGATTGCCAGAAAAGGCCTCTAGATTGGATCTCGTGGTTCTGGAATTTGCGGCGGCTGGTAAAGTGTTTCGTCAAATCCCCTAGGGTTTTTGGGATTTTAGAGTATTTATATAGGCGGAGGTGACTCCAGAAGGTTCTCGTGGGCTCCACTACCCACCAGAGTGCGCCCTAGTGCCTAGTGGGCCCCACGGGGCTCCCCTTATGTGCTCCTTTGGCTCCCTAGGTGTCTTCTAGCCAGAAAAAATCTCCAAAAAGTTTCATGGCATTTGGCCTTCATTTGGTACTGATATTCTGCAAAGTAAAAAACAAGCAAAAAACAACAACTGGCACTGGGCACTATGTCAATAGATTAGACCGAAAAATGATATAAGTTGCTAGTAAATGAATATAAAACATCCAAGTTTGATACATTAATAGCATGGACCAATAAAAAATTATAGATATATTGGAGACGTATCAGGCCCTTGTACGAGCCATAGGATCCATGGGCCTCATACGGGCGATAGGATCTATTGGCCTCCTACTGGCCTTAAGATCCATGGGCCTTATATGGGCCTTAGGATCCATGGGTTGTACTTTTCGTGGGACAAAACCGGACCGCCGGATGGGACGTAAACAGGCCAAAATTTGAACCGTATATTTATGGGCTCAAACCATAACGGGTTGTTAGCAGGCCATAAGACAGTGCCTGCCTAATGCTATCAACAGGCATAACGATTCATTAATGGGCTTGATTACATGACATGATAAAAACGGCCCAATATGTTAATGGGCCACAAAAGGACCGACTATAACCACGGGCCAAATTTCGCCCATTAGCCAAACAGGCCAGTTACGGATCGTAAGTAGTCGTGGCCCAGAAATGAGCCCTAGAGTGTATGGGCCCTTAGTAGGCTGAAAATTAACACGAGTCAAAAATGGCCCAACTTGATAATGGTCGTTAATGGGTCCAAAGCAGCATACTGTTCATTATGGGCTAGAATCGCCATGGATCGTTAAAGGGTCCAGATATACAAAAGGCCTCATATGGTCCAAAAGACGGCATAGACCATATATGGGCCAAAAGTGACAACAGGCTAGAATCATACTGGATGGCCCACATGACGCTACTGGGCCTAACTCAGATAAGCCATAACGGTACGTGAGTTCCCGGGTTGTAAATGGGCTATATGCGAACGGGCTGTTGACAGGCTTTCTATGGGGCGGCCTGCTAAACTTTCACCAAGTCAAACGAGCCAGTCTTTTAACCTAAATGGGCAACTGTTTGGTTGAGCCACGTGTCAACATATCATAGGCACGTCCCATCCATTGAATGGATGGCATCTATCCCAACACTGGGCCAACACGTGGTTTCTCTGGCCAATGAGAATTTAACACGTGGAAGATCCCCATTGGTCTGGGCTGTTAGCGGGTTATCGGATCCAAATCGGAACCTGATAGCTTAAAGGTGACTTGTTATGGTGGATGTCACGTGCCAGTTACCCTTGACAAAAACACTTCCATGACGCGACATTTATCGTCATGGAAGTGGACACTTTCGTGATGATAATTTGAGTATTGTCATGGAACACTTCCACGACAAAAGAGGTATGACTATCTTGATTCTGTCATAGAATCGTCACGGATGTACATGCATGACAGAAAATGTGACCTACTGTGACAAAGACATACCATCATGGGAGTGTTTTTTTATAGTGCGTCGAGTGTCCATCTTGATTTGCCTCTCTTTCCCCCTCCAAATGTGAAAAGATTGACCATTAGGGTTCCAACCTACATCATGTTGGATGCATGGATTTGCTATGTTTCGAGTGGATCTAGCCTCCCCACACCTTTTCCCCAATTTCCATCCATGAAATTCCCGGAATTTGACTTGGATTTTTCTTTTCCCCAAAATTTCCACGAGTTCGTCCACGGTTCAGCGACCCTGGACATCCCCCCCGGGACATCCGGCGCCTGGCAGCCACAAACACCACCATCCACCTTTTTCACCAATTTTGTTGCCAATTTTGACCCGGTTTCCACCAAGCCTTCCACAAACAACAATCACTTTCCACCACCACCATTGTGTTTCCTCTACCATAGAAAATTCTAACATGTTTGGCCATTTGAGAACTTGATTGCAGGTTCTATTTCGCACAGTGTCCATATCAAAAAAAGTTAACTAAAAGCTTTTAAGGAAAGAGAAAACAAATAGCTAGTAAGCAATAGGCATAGCATTGCCACATTTCATATCAAAGTGCCATACTTGATCATCTTGGATCATTGTGAGAGAATCACCAGGAATCATACATACATAGCATACTTGGGATAGAAGTCGGTACATTTTGTCTCTCATAGGTTGTGCACAACTGTCGTATCTCGCCTATTGAGAAATCATGCTAGCGTCTCTCTAGAGTTGTGCAACAAGATCATTTTTTGTGGTATCCACATTCTGAGCTAATTTCTTGGTTGCATGACCCCATTTATCTATCCGTGCATGTGTTTGTGTGTGTCACATATTGCTATTGGTCCACTTGTTTCACTTGCAAATTCATGAATCTCTTTCAACATTATTCAATCTTGTAACAATTGCATAAATTTTGTGCCACCATCCTCATCGAGATACTCCAAAAGCTTTACTTGTGTAGGTGTGAGATTGACAAGATCCAGTACCAATTGTGCTACTTCCATAATACCATATTGAGTGATCATTGATCCATTTTCCACATCGAATAAGGTACATTTGGCCTATTCCTTTCCTTTCTGGCACTCACATATTTGCTTGAGATGATGCATAGGCCGAGCACTTCTACCAACCAACTCTTTATCGAGCAAGAAGAGGAGCTGAACAACTACGTCACCGAGAATCAACTATTTGGCGCACATAGAGTTTTGTATCAAGAGAATGAAACTTTGGGCGACTGCATTGACCAACTCACCACCGACTTGTGACAACATGAACAACGCACAAGGACTACCTTGGCAACAAGATATCATCACAAATGGAAGAGTTCCGTGTCTTGATGGTCAATTGCTCTTCTACAACATCGTCATCATCACAACGACGCCACTCAAGCCGACACTCTTCAGACACTTCTTCGGATGCAAGTCATCCCCAGGATTGTCCGCATCATCGTCAAGACCATGAAGATCATCAAGTTGTACAAAACCCATTTTCATGGCAGATACAAGACTGCCTCTAGGGACATGAACGACATCATCGCCAAGAAAATGATCCCATGGAACAAGAGCAAGCTCCGCGATGCCAACAACAACAAGAAAACAAAGATGGTGACGCCCTTCGACAAGAGCAACAACTCTCTGAGGAACAAGCCCTTGAAGCCCAACGTGCTCTACGTGAAGCAACTTACACCGTCAACAGGAACAATCGCCATGTGCATGAACAAGAATAGGCCCTCTGATGAGAGCGACAAGAAGAAGCCACATGCCTTGAGGAGCGCTAAGAAATGAGGAACCGTGCAAGAATTCCATGACCTCAACATCAAGCTTATCAAGCGGAGCATGAGGAGCAAGCGGTTAAAGCCCCTCAACCACAACAAGAGCATCATTGCCATCGCCCTAACACAATGAAGAGCAATGCTAAGGCAAGCTCAAGTTCAACATGCCTAAGTTTTCCAGAAGCAATGATCCTCAAGACTACCTCTCATGAGCATTGAAGGTCGACAAGATATTCTGTCTTCACAATTATGAAGAGGAGAAGAAGGTCGCCATGGCTCACTTGAGTTCCAGGACTACATCCTCATTTGGTGAGAGCAAGTCATTCAGCGGCACCAAGCTAAAGGCGTACCAACCTATCACGACATGGAATCAAATGAAGGAGGTCATGAGAGCATGTTTTGTACCTACATACTATAGCCAAGATCTCTTCAATAAATTGCAACTTCTCAAGCAAGGCACCAAGTCCGTTGAAGAATACTACAAAGAAATGGAGATTGCAATGATACGATCCAATGTCACGAAGATGAGGAGCAAACTATGGCATGATTCTTGAATGGACTAAACCATCCCATCAAGAAAATCACGGATTTCCAACCATACTCCAACCTCCTCAAGCTAGTGCACCAAGCTACCAAGGCAGAGCGACAAGTGCGATACGACCTCAAGTACACCAAGTACTGTTCCAAGACCTACGGTTCATACACTCAAGCTTCAATGACTACGACACCTTCTACCTTCGTAAGCTTCAGAAATCATCGGTGACAAGTCAAGTTAAAAAGAAACCTTCATCATCTTCAACACCTTTGACTCGTCCTTCTACTACAGGAAACTATAAGCCAAGAGCTCCGTCATAAACTACTCCAAATTATGAGACCGTCGAGACAAGTTCCATCAAATGCTTTTCACATGCCAAGGCCGAGGCCACGAGACATTGGAGTGCCCAACTTAGTGCACCATGATACCAATGACGACAACACCTACGATTCTATGAGCGAAGAAGAAAAGGAAGTGCTTGAGCACGTTCCCATGCACCATCAAGTGAATGAAGATGAAGGCACTAAAGTATTCGGTGACAATGATTCTAGCCCCACTCTAGTTGTCTCCAAGGTCTTGACACTTCAACACCACCAAGATGAAGATCAACGATTGTCGGTGCACAAAAGGAGGGGTCCTATTTTGTACCTCTTTACTTGTGCGCGGGCAGTCGGGGCCGCGCCTACGGCCACACCTAGCGGGGCAGAGGAAGGAAGCGAAGCCACAAGACCACCAGAACAACGCCAAGACAGAAACACGAAGAGTAGAGGGGCGAGGTGGACTCCCCCGGCAAGGCCCTTGCCGGGGCAGCCTCCGCAGCCCCGGCAAGAACCTTGCGGGGGCAACTTGCCCGACACTAGTAGAGCCCCCCCTTGAGCCCAAGAGTTCCAACACCATCAACAACTTTGGAACCGAGGCTCGGGAGGCACCTGCATGGTGGCATGCAAATCTTTGTGGAGACCGGAAGCACACAAGACTAGATGACAACCACAAGACGAAGATCCTCGGCAAGATCCTTGCCAAGGATACCCATGAGACCCCTGGAAAGACCCTTGCCAGGGATGACCAAAATGCCGCGGAAAGACCCTTGCCATTGCCAGGCCCGCATCTCCCAAGACTCCACCGCCGTTGCCATGCAGCTGCCATCCCACCAGCTAGGCAGACGCCTCTGTGGCGACGTGCGGCCTCTAGGCCGACTCGGCAAGCACCTGCGTGGTGGCATGCAGATCTTCGTGAAGACTCTTCCACCGCACCAACTCAGCAGCCAGCCAGCATGGCGCTACACGCCTCGACAGTTCGGACGCGCGTTGAAGGCAAGCGAAGCAGCGACATCTAGGACGAGCTTCCTTGCCGTCCCCGATAAAGCAAGAAGGGCACGTCGGCAGCGCATTAAATGCGTTTGTCCTACGGTGCCAAGAGATAGACTCGACTATTGTATAGCTTTCCACCTCCTGTGTGCCATTGTGCCAGCCCCTTTGACTATAAAAGGAGGCCCGCGGCGTACTGCGAGAGGATTCAGATTTTTTGGACCCTGCACGCCATGTAGCTAGTCCAAGAACACCAGATAAACAGAAACCAGCAGGAGTAGGGTATTATGCATCACTTGCGGCCCGAACCTGGATAATCCCCCTCGTTAATCTCTCAATCCTGCTCTTTCCACAGCCCCATGCCCGCCAACCGTAGCAAAAAGGGATTTCTCGTGATCCCGTAGGTGTCGTTTCCCCCGACATTTTTGGCGTGCCAGGTAGGGAGCGCAAGCTATGAAAATCCGGTTTGAAGGTTAGCACACCGACTTCATCATCACCATGGCCCCCAAGAGAAAGGGGATCATAGCGATCGGCTCGTCCGGGGCCGGCCCGTCTGCGCCAGCGCACTACTAGGAAAGGGCTATAGATGGAAATGACACTAATGGCGCACCAGACATGTGGTGCGCCATTAGTGTCCAAATACTAATGGCGCACCACATCTACGGTGCGCCATTAGTATCAATTTTTTTAAGTTTTTCAAAACTACTAATGGCGCACCGTTGGAGTGGTGCGCCATTACTAGTTGAACTAGTAATGGCGCACCGCTCCCACGATGCGCCATTAGTAATAAAATTTTTTTTTTCAAAACTAGTAATGGCGCACCATAGATGGGGCCGAGGACGTGGCCCGCGAGCATCCACGACGTTCTGGCGATCGGAGCCAGGCGAGCGGCATCGTCCGAATCCGAGATGACTAGCCGCGCGCTGCTGGGTATGGGGGTGGGGCCGTGCTACCCACGGGTGGCGCAGTAACCTCTACGACACCCCAGCTGGCGCCCGCGTCGTGCCCTTCCCAGGCCGTGCGTGATGAGCAACACCGCGATGCCGGAGCCCCTGGGCACCACCGCGGGAAGAGCCCTATGCGCCACTCGCAGGACGAACTAGGCCGGCGTGCGTACTCAGACGCCAGTGCAGGCGCCGCGCGACCGTGAGACCGTGACAGAGCCCCTTCTAACCCGGTTAGAAGTCGGAGTGCATCACGGTCCACGCAGATCTCGTCGCCGCCTACGCCAGCAGAAGCGCTGGCGCGTGTGCAGCTGCTCCTCGACTCCCCCCCAATCTATGGAGAAGCACAAAGGGTGGAGATCCACCGTCCGAAGCCTTGTCAGCTTCACCAACAAAGATGAGCCGCTCCCAGCAGTACCCTCGCATCGACTTCTTAACGAGCCGGTGCACGCTGGCGGTGGGGGGGGGGCAGAGACGCTGTGACCACGGTGCACTCTCCCCCGCCGCGACCGCCAGAACAGCCACCGACCCGTCGACCCGACATCGGTGACAATGTTTCCACCGCATCGTCCGACCCGCGAACCCGCCACGACCAACGTTATGTCCTTCGGGAACGAGCCCAGGAAGACGCTCGAACTACCATCGAACGACGATGGGAGACGCGCCAACAGTTAGATCACCGTGCGGGGCCTACTATGGACCCCCCGGCGCCGGGGGGCCCCGACGACCTGCCTTACGAGGTGGGTTGTCCAGCCTTTACCCGAGAGCTACGGCAGTTCCAGTGGCCCTCCCACCGTACGTTCAAGCCCGATGTTGGCGAGAAGTACAACGTCAAGACCCACCCGTCGGAGTTCCTCAGCATCTACACCATCGCGATGCGAGCTGCTGGAGCCCGTGATGACAAGGTGCTTGCCAATTACTTCTGTTGGCACTCAAACCCAACGTCATGTCGTGGTTGATGCACTTGCCAGTGGATTCTATTTCTTCTTAGTCGTATTTGTGTCATGAGTTTTTTGGTGCCTTCACTGGAGGCCACCAAGCTCATGGCCAAGCAAGCGATTTGCACATCGTCCCCCAGAAAGAAGGAGAAAACCTGTGCAAGTACATACAAAGGTTCAGCCGAGTGCAGTACAACATCCCAAATGTTCATACCACCGCAGTTATCAGATCATTCCATCAGAATGTGCGCAACCGCAAGATGCGTGAGGAGTTGGCGATGAACAAGGTCAAGGATGTGGCCGAACTTTATGTTTTGGCCGATAGATGTGCTCGGGCTGAAGAGGGGAGGAAGTACCTCGGCGAGGACACCGGTGCGAAAACCGACTCCACAAACGAAGACACCGCCGCCCCGACAAAGAATGGCCGACGCCGCAACAGGAAGTGCAAGGGCAAGACTGTGCTTGCCATTGAGGGATCCGGCGAGCACGGCGCCGCCAAAAAGGCCAAGGCCGACAACCCCGGCAAGGAGGTTGCCGAGTGTGCCGCCTGCTTGGCCCAGGCGACTGGCAGCAAGCCAGGAGGCTCCGACAAGCAGTACTACAGGATCCACCGCACCAAGGGCCATGACCTCCAGAACTGCAGACAAGTTGAGCTGCTTGTTGAAATGCATTAGGCTGAATATGAAAGGCGAGACAAGGAGAAAGGTCGGGATGGTGCCAAGGGATCCGACAAGAAGCGTGGCGTCAAAGGGGGTCGTTGTGGCAAAGATAACCAACAAGAGAGGATCGATCGGGGCCGTGAAAAGAAAGAGGAGGACGATGATCACGACGAGGACGATGAGTCCGGCTAGCACGAGTTCCAGAAGGCTATAGAGGCCATGCGCGTCGATGGTGGTGCCTCGCTGCACACCTCACACTGCCAGCTGAAGCAGTGGGCGCGTGAGGTCACTGCCGCAGAGCCGTCGTTCGATGCCAAGAAGCCCTTGAACTGGTCCCACACGCCCATTGCTTTTGACACCGAGGATCACCCTGATCGCACAACTGCAGTCGGGTGTTTGCCGTTGTTGGTCTCGCCGACAATACACAACCTCAAGGTGACGAAAGTGCTTATTGACGGTGGGGCCGTTCTGAACTTGATCTCACCCACCGTGATCAACAAGCTGCGGATTCCTGATGGAAACCTCAAAGATACAGACACGTTTCAAGGGGTCAACTTGGGAAGGAGCCATCCTAAAGGTAAAATCACGCTGCCCGTTATGTTTGGAGGCGAGCTAAACTATAGAACGGAGAAGATCGTCTTCGATCACGCCGAGATCCCCTTGCCATACAATGGGATCCTTGCCCGCCCAGCGCTGGCCAAGTTCATGGAGGCGTACCACTACACCTCCAACACGTTAAAGATGCCAGGGCCACTGACCATCATCACCGTCGCCTCCGACAAGGAAGATGCACTCATCTGCACCGATCAACTTTACCGAGAGGCAGTTGCAGCAACTGCCGCAAAGACACTTGCCCCTGCCACTGAAGCTCCAGGGAAGAAGAAGGCCGGCAAGACCCCTTCCAGCAAGACCTCTTCCGGCGAGACCTCTTGCACCCACTCTGGCAAGTGCACCTCTTCGGAGTGCTGCGCTCCCATTGAGGACGTGTCAGAGAGCTCCGCCGGCAAGAGCAAGAACTCCAAAGCTGCACCACCAGAAACCAGGTGTCCGTCAAGGAGGATGGTATGGGCAAGGGCTTTCACCGTAAGCGCCACCATCGACAGCAAATAGGAAAGCGCGCTCGTCCCCTTCCTGCGAGCGAATGTTGATGTGTTTGCATGGCAAGCATCCGACATCCCCGACGTTCCCAGGGAGATGATTGAGCACCATCTTGCTGTCTGTCCTCATGCGTGGCCCTTCAAGCAAAAGGTCAGGAAGCAAGCTTTGGAGCGACAAGAGTTCATCATATAAGAGATCAGGAAGTTGGAGGCGGCAGACCTAGTTAGAGGAGTACTCCAGCCCACATGGTTGGCCAATCTGGTGGTGGTGCGTAAGGCAAATGGGAAGTGGAGGCTGTGTATTAATTACACAAATATCAATAAAGCTTGTCCAAAGGATCATTTCCCCTTGCCACACATCGACCAGATTGTAGACTCCACTGCTGGGTGTAACCTGCTGTCATTTCTCGACACCTATTCAGGATACAACCAGATCTTCATGATGAAAGAAGACAAAGAGAAGACCGCGCTCATCAACCCATGTGGCACGTACTGTTTTGTACGGATGCCTTTCGGGTTGAAGAGCGCCGGTTGGATGATTTCTCGAGCGGTCCAAATTGGTTTTGAGCCCCAACTACATAGAAATATGGAAGCCTATATGGATGATATAGTGGTCAAAACCAAGGATAGGACCATGCTCGTACAAGACCTAGAAGAAACATTTGCAAATTTATGTAAGATCAACCTCAAGCTCAACCCATAGAAGTGCGTGTTCGGTGCCCCGTCCGGCAAACTTCTTGGGTTCTTTGTGTCTCAGCACGGAATTGAAGCAAACCCCGACAGGATCAAGGCACCGAAGCGGGTCAAAGAAGTCCGTAGGCTCGCCGGCTGTGTTGCCGCCCTGAGTAGATTCATCTCCAAATCTGTTGAGCGCGCCCTCCCCTTTTTCAAAGTTTTGAAAAAGGCGGGTCCTGAAAAGTGGACTCCGGAGGCAGAGGCTGCACTACAATATTTGAAGAGGTATCTCTCCTCCACGCCGATACTAGTCGCGCCCAAGCCGCAAGAGCCGTTGTTGCTATACTTGGCAGCACCGAATCAAGTGGTCAGTGCTGCGTTGGTGGCGCAGAGGGAACTTGAGGAAGATGCAGCAGTAGGAGTGGAGCCTTCGGGTGGTGGGCTAGGGCCATCCTCGGCAGGGTCTGACGCCGGCAAGACAGAACCCCTGGCGAGACCCAATCCCAGCAGGGCGAAGTCTGAGCAGATGAGCAAAGTAGGACAGAAGAAGAAGATAGTGTAGCACCTAGTCTATTTCATCAGTTCCCTCTTGCAAGGGGCTAGGTCAAGATATTCTGGTATGCAGAACCTACTTTTCAGCCTCCTCATGGCCTCGAGAAAGCTGCGCCACTATTTCCAAGCACATGAGATCACCGTCGTCACGCGCCTCCCGTTGCAACAAATCTTGCACAACCCAGATGTGACTGGGAGGATTGTGGAGTGGGCGTTGGAGCTGTCGAACTTTGGCCTCAAGTATGGAAGTACTTCAACAATCAAGAGCCGAGCCCTGGTAGAGTTCATAGAAGAATGGACCGCAATGCCCGACGAGGAGATTCATTGCCGGCGTATTGCTCGTCGCGCCCACTAGAGAGCGCCTTAAGTACGTAATCCAGATGCACTTTCCCTACGAAAAATCGATGAAAAACACGGCGGAGTACGAGGGGTTGTTGGCCGGTCTCAGGATCGCGGCAGACCTTGGAATCAGAAAGCTCATCGTCAGAGGTGATTCGCAACTCGTCGTCAAGCAAGTAAACAAGGACTACCACAGCCCGTTGATGGAGGCCTATGTGGATGAAGTCAAGAAGTTGGAAGAATGCTTTGACGGATTGCAAGCAGAGCATGTTCCCCGAGGGGATAACGACATTACTGACCACCTGTCAAAGCGTGCTACCCTCAAGTTGCGTGTGGAACCAGTTACCTTTGTGCTTCACCTAACTCAGCCATCCGTTGAACCATCAGCAGGACAGAACAAATGAAGGAAGGCAGGCCCCGGCAAGTACTTTCCTGCTGAGCTCCCAGGAGCCGCCGGCAGAGACGTTGCCGGGAGTCCCAAGCTTGCCGCAGGGCAGCAACCCTCGGCAGGGCCTCATGCCCTGGCCATAGAAGCAGCTGCCCTTGCGGCTGAAGATGAGCCTTTAGTCCTTGCTTTCGAGCCCCAGGCTCCCGCATGGGCGCAACCCACCATCCGTTTCCTCCAAATAGGAGAGCTCCCCGAGGAGCAGGAAGAAGCAGAGAAAGTAGCCTATCAGTCCAGCATGTACCAGTTCGTGGATGATGCCCTCTATAGGAGAAAACCGAACGGTGTGAAATTGAAGTGCATTCCTCGAGAGGACAGACTAAGGCTGTTGGCAGAGATACATGGAGGCATGTGTGGCTCCCACATACTGTCAAGGGCTCTTGCCGGCAAAGCGTTTCGGCAAGGTTTCTTCTAGCCCACCGCCCTCCAGGATGCAACTGCGCTAGTAACCAAGTGTGAAGCGTGCCAGTTCCATTCAAAGAAGCGTCATCAACCCGCCCAAGCTCTTCAAACAACCCCTCTTTCCTGGCCATTTTCGGTCTGGGGGCTCGACATACTGGGCCCCTTTCCCCGTGATGCCGGGGCTTTGAGTACTTGTATGTCGCGATCGACAAGTTCACAAAGTGGCCGGGAGTGGAGCCAGTGAGAAAGGTAACAACACAGTCAGCCGTCAAGTTCTTCAAGGGATTAGTCTACCATTTCGGTGTGCCGAACAGAGTCGTCACCGACAACGACACACAGTTCACGAGCCGCACCTTCATACAGTACATTCAAGACCTCGGCAGCAAGGTCTGTTTTGCTTCTGTTGCCCATCCCAGAAGTAACAGCCAAGCTGAGAGGGCAAATGTAGAAGTGCTGCGGAGCCTCAAGACCAGGACTTTTAACAAGCTACACAAGTGCGGAAGGTGCTGGATTGATGAGTTGCCAACGGTTCTTTTGTTAATCAAGACAACACCAAATCGATCCACTAGCTAGACACCCTTTGCCCTGGTATACGGGGCAGAAGCAGTTCTCCCCACTGAACTCATATACGGGTCACCTAAAGTGCTCGCTTATGATGAGCTTTAGCAAGAGCAGTTGCGCCAAGATGATGCGACGCTCCTTGAGGAAGATTGTCTTCGAGCTGCTGTGCGAGCCGCTCGATATCAGCAAGCCTTGCGCCGCTACCATAGCCGCAAGGTTCACGCCCGAAGCCTTGAGGAAGGCGACCTTGTTCTTTGGCGGATCCAATCCCCCAAGAATCCAAACAAGATGACGCCAAAGTGGGAAGGCCCTTATCGGGTAATACGAGTCACCAGGCCTGGCGCAGTCTGCCTGGAGACCAAGATGGCATTCTGGTGAGCAACTCCTGGAATATTGAACATCTTTGCAAGTTTTACCCCAAACACTAGTACAACGAGCTCCTAAACAAACAGTTTAAAACCCCTTTCCGCGACTACATCTGGAACTGTCGGCAAGTGAGTGTGGGAGATAGGGGGTCCTTCCCACATGATTGAGAAAATGTTGGGGATATGCCCTCCTGGCACACATGTTCGGCAAAATGAGGTCATGTGCGACCGGCGAGCGCTCAAATACGGAAATACGTACAACAGAGCTAAAAAATACAATTATACGACTAAATTGTTTCCGGTCGCAAGTACATCCCACATAGTCAGTCCCCGCTAAACGTTTTCATTCGTATGTACATCCCACACAGTCGCTTGAAGGAAAATGTTTCCGTTCACAGGTACATCACACACAATTTTCCCGTTAAATTGCTTGCGTTATTGAATATATCACACACGGTCCGTGGAAGAAACTGTGTGGGAAAGGCTGTCCATCAGACGCAGTTTTCATGTGGTAAATGTTTGCGCAAGGAGGCCTAACCCAAACAGTTTTCAAGAGAGTCATGTGTCATTGTTGATTGATCCAACATGGTTTATTCCTAGAAACTATGTGCGTTGCCTGAGGTCATCGCCCACGGTATTTTTTTAACAACCATTTGCAATAGCAAAACCTAATTAGCAGGCTAATTCGCCACTAGCAGGCTAATTATCCGATTATTCATAATCCATTTATTAATCTAATTGACAATTCATATTAAGCACACAATATATTTCATTTTCATAATTGAAATACATCAGACTACAACATCATATAGCTTCAGCACTAAGCTACCCCATTACACAACTACACTAGGACCAAGTTTCACATGCAACATCTATAACCTTTCGAAATTAGCATCATAGACAGTACATAGACAGATGTATCTCATCTGGAAAACTGCTGAAGCAGAAGGCGAATATTGAGCCTTCATTGATGTTGAAGGTCTTTGTAACTTTAGGCCAGTGCCTGTGGATGATTGACCGTCCATCCTTCGTCCTCTTCAGGAACACTTCAATATTGAACTGTGGGTGTTGTATGAATACCTTCCTTGCCTACTAACCATACAGGTGGTTTGAGAGGTAATCATCAGTGAATTGCTTTTGAAAGGCCTGAAAACAAGGATGTGCATAAATATCTTCTCTATATTGGAAATGGGGCAAAGGAATAGAAAAAGGCAAGGTATAATAGTTAGTACCATCCTGTAGTGAACTGATATCTTCTTCATTGTACAGACATAGATCTTTTTTTGTCACTAATGTCTTTATCCTAACAATCTTTATGAGTTTCTTGACTTGACCGATATTCATGGAAAACTCATTTCCCCATATGCAAAAAGGGTCAAACAGTGGGTCAAAACCTCTAACAGCAGGACCTACATGTGCAAGACCAAATTGTTAAGAACCTAAATATTATAATGGTTCATGCAATTGCACAATAATGTGCTATTAGACAACGGACCATGCACGTGCTAACCTCGATTGTAAACATCAGTGCTTCCCATTGTTTCCCTGCAACACATATAAGGTAGTTACTCATCAGGTTAAGTAAGGGTTCGCATGCTATCAGTAAAATATGTTCATGAAAAATAATCACATTGTAGATTCATTAGATTAATTCAAGCCATAGGGAAAACCGATTTATCCAAACCAAGCATGATTAACAACTAGGAAATATAGCACTTGTACATGTTTCTCATGTATTAAGTGCAGCCAAATTCGATTTATTCCTCACATGCACAATAATACAAAATTCTACCCATGACAATTGGACATCGCATTGTAGAATTGAACCAAGCAGTTAACTAAACACCACAACAAATGAACCAAATATTAGCTGAGCACCACATTGCATAATATAACATTGAACCAAGCAGTTAACTAAACACCACAACAAATGAACCAAACATTAACTGAGCACCACATTGCACAATATAACATACTCCTAATAGAAGATCCGATAGTTAACCAAACAGTTAACTATAGCCATTTGTAGCAATTGTATTTGTTTCTCATGTATTTACTACAGCCAAATTCAATTTATTCCTCACATGGTATATAATAAGAGAATGCACTCACAATTTTATAAAGATAAATTTGATTTATTTCTCACATGGAAGACGATACAAAATTACAGCCTGAAGAATTGAACATCACATTTGCAGATTTGAACCAAACAGTTAACTGAAGACGACAACTAATTAACAAAACAGTTACTAAGTGAGCACCACACTGCACGATATATAGAACATATACACTAGAGCAACAGATTGCATGGTAAAATTAGATAGCACCATTCACTAGAATTTGTGAAGGAAAGGCAGGAGCATCACACGCAACGGGTAAACAGAGCATGCATAACCGGCATAGCTAGCAAATGGCAAGGTGCTTCTTCAAGATCTGGGGGTCGGCACAAATGGCAGCAATCGCGACTTCATCCGTGCGTGCAGCCGCGATTTGCTTCTCCGCTGCCAAATGCTCCTTGAGGTCCTGGCTATACTGCATGCACCATGGCTTAGGCCGGCGCTTATTTGGTGGAGGGGTCGGTGATTTGGGTGGAAGGTGTTGCACTCGCGCCGGCGGTCGGGCCATGTGGGATGTGGAAGGAGGAGGAGGATGGGGGTCGGGTGTGGATTACTTGCCCGGATAGGCGAGGCCGAGTAGTGTGAAGGAAGGTCGCCGGGGAGGAGGCGGCGGTGCTACAAGAAAGGAGTGAATGTTTCAACTTGGAAAGGAAGGCGGAAAGAGGGGAAATGTGGCTTTTGGTAAGGGGGAGGGGGCGGGGAGGTAGATATTTCCGCGGAAGCCGAAAATTTGGAATCGCTTCAGCCGAAAAACTGGCGCGCAAAGTGTCATCAAACACGGTTGAGGGAGTCCTAGACTAAGGGGTCCTCGGGCGTCCGACCTATTAGCCGTGGGCCGGACTGATGGGCTGTGAATATACGAAGACCGACGATTGCACTAGTGTCCGGATGGGACTCTCCTTGGCGTGGAAGGAAATCTTGGCAACCAAATATGTAGATTCCTTTCTTTGTAACCGACCTTGTGTAACCCTAGATCCTCTCGGTGTCTATATAAACCGGAGGACTTAGTCTGGAGGGAGGATAGATTCATTACCATGGCCATACAAGCTAGACCTCTAGGGTTTAGCCATTACGATCTCGAGGTAGATCAACTCTTGTAGTACTCATATTCATCAAGATCAATGAAGCAGGACGTAGGGTATTACCACCATAGAGAGGGCCTGGACCTGGGTAAACATCGTGTCCCCTGTCTCCTGTTACCATCGACTTTAGACGCACAGTTCGGGACCCCCTACCCAAGATCCACAGGTTTTGACACCGACATGGGTGCTTTCATTGAGAGTTCCACTGTGCCGTCCTCAAAAGGTTCGATGGCCCCTTCAATCGTTAACAATGACGCTGTCCAAGGAGAAACCTTCCTCCCCGGACACATTTTTGTGTTCGGCGGCTTCGCACTGCGGGCCAACTCGTTTGGCCATCGGGAGCAGATCGATAGCTACGCCGCTGGCCATCATGTCAGATTTGGGAGCTTGAACTACGTCGCGGACATCCGTGGAGATTTGATCTTCGTTGGATTCGAGACCGCGGCGATCGCTCCTGCTCACCTCGATGAACATGACCTAAATCTGTCATTAGACCACTTTCAGGAGATAGCTCCTGTAACTGCTCCGGCCTTAGATCCAGAGCATACGACGCCATCTAAGGACTGGAGGTTCAACCCCACCACGGAGGCCACATATTCCCTGGCGTTGGAGCCGCACATTGACTTAAACTCACACAATATTTGTGTCACCGTAACCCCGGACTCGTCTCTGGGTGTAAGTTCTGAACCATGTGAGTCCACGGATGCGAACTTGATCGTTTATCGGTCTTTGAGTTCAGCGCCGCAGACATCTTCCAGCACTCACCCTTGAGCTATGTTCTAAGCTCATTAAAGGACCTGTCCTTGGTGGGGGACTCACATCCGAACTATATCCGGTACAAACTAGAAGCTGATGATAGGGAATTTCGCTCCCCAGCCGCAACCCACTTTGTAGCCACTGTCGAAGACTTAACTAACATGCTCGATTACGGCTTTGATGACATCGACGGTATGGACGAAGATGCCAGAGAAGAAGAGGCCCAGGACCCGCCGTTCACTGGACGTTGGACGGCCACTTCCTCATATGATGTGTATATGGTGGATGCACCAAAGGAGAATATCGGCGATGACAAAGAAAATCTAGTTGAGAATAGACGTCCTGAGACACAACAAAAATGCAAGCGTCCTCGGTGCCGCTCTAAGTCACGTCGTTCAAAGGACAACAATACTGGCACCGAAGAAGACAATACTCCGGACAATGCCGAAAACAATGAAGATCTTGCTAGGGTAACATCCTAACAGGAGGAGCAAGAAAACGGGCAAGTAGCCCCGACGAACAGGCCAGGCCCAACGACTCAGAGGACGGTAGTTATCATCCGCTCTCTGAGGATGAGGAAACCCTCAGCAACAAAGATTTCATCGTGCCTGAGGAACCTCTCGATCATGAGCGCTTCAAGCGCCAGCTAATAGCCACCGCAAGGAGCCTAAAAAAGAAGCAGCACCAGGTTCAAGCTGACCAAGATCTGCTCGTCGACAGGTGGACTGACGTTCTGACAGCCAAAGAATACGGCCTCAGACGCCCAGCCAAGAGTTATCCAAAACGAAGATTGCTACCTCAGTTCGACGTAGAGGTGCCGGAGCCAATTCTTCCCTCGCGTAATGCGGCCGACCGAACACTACGCGGTCGGGACAGTGCGGCGGACCAACCACCTCGTGGTCGGGATAGAGCGGCAACTCAAGCCGAACAGTAGCCCGCCCCGCTGCCACGAAAAAATAGAGACAAAACAGTTCGGGGTCATACACACGACCTCCGGCAGACCCTGGATAGTAGAGCAGGATATACCCAATCTATTTACGGATCTCGAGGATGTTCCTCGACACGTGATGATGGCTACCTAGTCAGACGTGACAAACCTAGTCATAACCGAGCCGACAACTGCAGACGGACTCCATCGGAGCTACGTCGCGACGCGGCCCGATATAGAGGCGCCACACACCCTCTTTGCTTCACCGATGAAGTAATGGATCACGAATTCCCCGAAGGGTTCAAACTCGTTAATATTGAATCATACGACGAAACAACCGACCCTGCGGTATGGATCAAGGATTTTATTCTCCATACCCATATGGCCCGCGGAGATGACCTCCACGCTAGCAAATACCTCCCACTAAAGCTCAAAGGGCCAGCTCGGCACTGGTTAAACAGCCTGCCTGAAAACTCTATCGGCAGCTGGGAGGACTTGGAAGAAGCCTTCCTTGACAACTTCCAAGGTACATATGTCCGGCCACCAGACGCTGATGACTTAAGCCACATAGTCCAACAACCTTGAGAGTCAGCCGGGAAATTTTGGACTAGGTTCCTAACCAAAATGAACAAGATCGTCGACTTTCCGGATGCCGAAGCTCTAGCGGCCTTTAAACATAGCATCCACGACAAATGGGTCACCAGCCACCACGGCCGAGAAAAGCCGAAATCCATGGCAGCCCTCATGACACTTATGACCCGGTTTTGTGCGGGTGAGGATAGCTGGCTGGCTCGTAGTAAAAATACGGCCAGCGACGCAGGCCCCTCTGAGCCCAATAACAGCAATGGCAAGCTCTGACGTAACAGACACAAACGCCGAAGCAATGGTAATAATACCGACAACACTACAGTCACCGCCGGATTCAGCGGCTCCAAGTCTAGCTGGTGGAAGAAACTATACAAGAGAAACAATCAGGGACCATCCAGCCTGGACCGCATACTCGACAATCCGTGCCAAATCCATGGCACCCCAGACAAACCAGCCAACCATGCCAACAGAGATTGTTGGGTTTTTAAGCAAGCGGGCAAGTTAAATGCCGAGAATAAGGAAAAGGGATCACAGAGCGAGGACGATGATGAGGAGCCTCTACAGACAAACACAGGGGAACAGAAGAAGTTTCCCTCTCAGGTCAAAACGGTGAACATGATATATGCTACACACATCCCCAAAATGGAGCGCAAGTGCGCACTCAGGGACGTATACGCAATAGATCCAGTCGCCCCAAAATTTAATCCATGGTCGTAATGCGCGATCACTTTAGATCTCCGGGATCATCCGACCAGTATCCGTCACGGTGGTTCAGCCGCACTGGTCTGGGACCCAATAATTGATGGGTTCCACCTGACGCGAGTCCTGATGGATGGTGGCAGCAGCCTCAACTTGCTCTATCAGGATACAGTGCGCAAAATGGGCATTCATCCATCACGGATCAAACCCACAAAGACTACCTTCAAAGGAGTCATACCAGGTGTAGAGGCCCGCTGTACGGGCTCAATCATGCTCGAGGTTGTCTTTGGATCCCCGGACAATTTCTGAAGCGAGGATTTAAACTTCGACATAGTCCCCTTTCGCAGCGGCTATCATGCACTGCTCGGACGGACCGCATTCGCCCGATTCAACGCAGTGCCGCACTATGCTTATCTCAAGCTCAAGATGCCCGGTCCATGGGGCATCATAACAGACAATGGAAATACGGAACGCTCCCTCTGTACCGAAGAGCACACAACTGCCTTAGCAGCAGAAGTACAAAGCGGCCTTCTCAAGCAGAACCTTAATTCGGCTGCCAAGCCCTCAGACACCGTCAAGAGGGTCCAAACTATACTGTAGTAGGATAGCTCGGCTCGTCAGGAGCTAGACTAGCAATTCGGCCTCCATCTCAGTCCTGGTCAAGTAGTGGCATGCGCACCAGGCGTACATAACTACGAACTCAAAATTCCATGGGCATCGACAGAGGCATAGCTAGTTTATGATCTACAATTCGGCTAGACCGCCCGGACACTCATACTTTCACTATTCCCCTTTTTACTTTTATTTTCCCTTTTTATAGGACTTTTCTGGCTGCTTGACCATCGACTCTTTTCAAAGGATAAAAACACCAAGACAACAAGAAGCATGGACATACTAGAAAACTCTTAGGTGGGCTCTTTAACGATCCCTTTACCTATCTTCAGGACCCATATGCAGCTCTCTCTTGGTGAAGACATAGTAAATAGCCTTTCTTCTTATTGCACTACCTGTATAAATGCGCTTTAACGCACCAATGAAATTATAGTAGAAATGGTTTGCGGCCCAAATTTTCATGGCTCTAGCTTACCACTGGTTCTTCTTTTTTATATTTGTTTCTTTTCCTTTCTAGTAATTCTATTAGGTAACACCTGTACACTCGGGTGCATTTCAATTTGCTAGGGGCTTCATAGCACCCCACACTACGGCAACAAAAGTCCGAACACTTTTTATAAGTATAGTTCGGCACCCCGAATTTAGCATTATATGCATTGGCTCCGAATCATGTCTTTGGCCAATAGTTGGGTTGCCCGGCTCCTGTGCTTGCTAACTTACGTTCCGCTATGTCGGCTAAGGTAGTAAAGGGAGAACTACTGCAATTGTGCCTTGGTTTATCCAAAGGAGCACCTCAGTAGAGAAAGCCGAAAACTGCTGTCATGATGCCGCGAGAGCCGGTCAACTGTTCGGAGGATGCAAATCATTGGAGATTTCTTTCGCATCATGCGAAGTGTCGGTACTTCCCGATTAGACGCTTGCAACACTCTAGCTCAGATACTAGGTTTTGCGCCCAAGTTTTTGTTGTCAAACTCCTATGGCTAAGTGAGGGTGTTAACGCCGCATAGTCTGATTGCCTGGTTCGTTGCGCTAAAGAACTCCTTCAAGGACCATATAATTGGACCAAGATTGTTTAGATTCAACCCTGAATACCTCCGTACTACCTACGTGGGGGCAGAAGCCGATGACTGGAAAACCCTCAGATTAAACATAACACGTCCGCACAGGAGGAAAAATTTAAAAACATAACAAGCATTATATTGCAAACCTGCTTTGTTCTATCATACAGGGTCGAAGGAACTTGAATACATTCATTCAAAGATAATGTCCTCCACACACTGCGTTGCTACAATGCGAGACCCCTCTAGGACATCTGTAAAATAGCGCTCGGGTGTGTGGTGCTCCTTGCCCTCCGGTGGCCCCTTGATCAGCGGGCGAAGGCCATGCGTGCACCTTCAATGCAGGCCGATCGCTTGACGACATCCAACCGAGGACAGGCGTTCACCAGCCGCTTCACGAGCCCGAAGTAGCTTCCGACCATAGCTTCGGCTGGCCATAGCCGGATTATGAAATCCTTCATGGATAGCTCGGTCACCTTATGCAACTCCACCAGCTGTTTCAGCTGATCGGTGAAGGGCACGGGATGCTCTGGCGCAAGATACTGCGACCAGAACAATTTCACCGTGGAGCTCCCTTCTTCGGCTCAGAAGAACTCCGCGACGTCGGACACACTGCGCGGTAGATCTGTGAAGGCCCCTGGAGAACTCCGAATCCATGTGAGTAAGAAAAACTTCTTCTTTATATATTTGCTTTGCATGCTAAACGCTTTACCCGCCGCGATCTTCCTAGCCTCTTGGATTTCCTGGAGGTCACCCTGGGCTTCAACCCGGGCTGCTTCCGCACTTTGACGAGCCTTGGAGAGTTCGGTCTCTCGAGCCGAAACATCGCCCTCCAGGGTCTCATACTTCTTCACCGCGTCCTAGAGCTCTTGTCGGACATCGTTCAGCCGGGCCTTCAGCTTCTTGCGAGCGGCCTGTTCCTTGACGGCTCTCTCCTCGGCTTCGGCCATGGCCGATTTCAGGGCCTCGACCTCGGTCGTCGCCCCTACACATATAATGACACTATGGTCAATATACATAATTTACTCCTTCCGGATATATCGCAAGCCATTGCATACCTTGCTGGTCTTCCAACTGCTTCCTCGCATGGACAAGCTCTTCTTCGGCCCGCTCTAGTTTCTGCTTTAGTCCGGAGACTTCGGCAGTATGAGAAGTCGCGGCCAGTAGCGACGCCTGCTTATTAACATCAGACACACTTGGTTAGTTTCCTGCGAAATTTAATTGATCCTCTGTCCTACTTGTCTTTTCGAACAACGGACAATGTCTCAGGGGCTACTGTCTATGTGGAGATTTTCTCGGTTAAACGCAGCTTACCTCAAAACTTGTCAGCAAGCCGCTGCAGGCTTCGGTCAGTCCGCTCTTGACGGACTGAACCATCTCAATCACCATACCCATAAGGATACGGTGTTCTTCCACAATGGAAGCGCCTCATAGCGCTTCCAACAGATTATCCGGCGCCTCTGGTTGGACAGAGGTCACCGGTGGGACGGGCGTGCCTCCTTCTCTTGATGGACGCTGCTTGTCGGACTCCGGGGCCATTTGGGTCTCTGGATCCATTCCTCGAGGGGGGCCGAATCGAGTACAGTCCCCATTGTTAGTCTCCATGGGGGCTTGTTCCCCGATATGTCCGGCGGCCGAGGTATCGCCCTTCGGCGCCGCCTTGACAGCCTCCCGAACCTCTCCTTGTCCTCGGAAGGTCCTTCGGAACAGCACCTCGACGTCTCCCTAGGACTCGGGAGAGTAAGCGGCCAACGGTGTCTCGCTGGCCATCTCCTTTGAGTCCAACGAGCCTCTTGATGAGGATCGCTGGGAGCTGTCATGGGCCGGACTGCAATAGCATAATTAATCATGTCAATACGACAAAGAGGAGAGGTTAGATTTATGGGCATGTACAAGTCTTAGCACTTACGATGCGGCCCGAGGCTTAGTGCAGGGGCGTCGCTTCGGACTGTTGTTGACATCCCATGCAGAGCTGCCTGCGGGCGGGCCTTTCCCCTTCTTGGGCGCCTTGATAACCCACAAATATAGGGGATCGTGACAGTTTTCGAGGGTAGAGTATTCAACCCAAATTTATTGATTCGACACAAGGGGAGCCAGAGAATATTCTCAAGTATTAGCAGCTGAGTTGTCAATTCAACCACACCTGGAAACTTAATATCTGCAGCAAAGTATTTAGTAGCAAAGTAATATAATAGTAGTGGTAACGGTAACAAAAGTAATATTTTTTTGTTTTTGTAGTGATTGTAACAGTAGCATCGGAAAAGTAAATAAGAGAAGAACAATATATGAAAAGCTCGTAGGCATTGGATCGGTGATGGAGAATTATGCCGGATGCCATTATTCATGCAACAGTTATAACATAGGGTGACACAGAACTAGCTCCAATTCATCAATGTAATGTAGGCATGTATTCCGAATATAGTCATATGTGCTTATGGAAAAGAACTTGCATGCCATCTTTTGTCCTACCCTCCCGTGGCAGTGGGGTCCTATTGGAAACTAAGGGATAATAAGGCCTCCTTTTAATAGAATACCGGACCAAAGCATTAACACTTAGTGAATACATGAACTCCTCAAACTATGGTCATCACCGGTAAGTATCCCGATTATTGTCACTTCGGGTTAACGGATCATAACACATAATAGGTTACTATAGACTTGCAAGATAGGATCAAGAAATCACATATATTCATGAAAACATAATAGGTTTAGATCTGAAATCATGGCACTCGGGCCCTAGTGAGAAGCATTAAGCATAGCAAAGTCATAGCAACATCAATCTCAGAACATAGTGGATACTAGCACTACTAGGAAAAGGGCTAAAGATGAAATTGACACTAATGGCGCACCAGAGAAGTGGTGTGCCACTACTATTTACTAATGGCGCACCACGTGAAGATACGCCATTAGTGTGTAAGACACTAATGGCGCACCAGGCACAAGGTGCGCCACTAGTAACAAAATGTTTTTTTTTCATTTTTTCAAACATACTAATGACGCATCCGGGCAACGTGCGCCATTAGTAGTTAGAACTACTAATGGCGCACCAACCGTTGAGTGCGCCACTACTGTATTCTTTTTTTTACTTTTTTGCAAAACTACTAATGGCGCACCGTCGCATAGTGCGCCATTACTAGTTCAAACTAGTAATGGCGCACTGTGCCACGGTGCGCCATTAGTATAAAAATTCTTTTTAATACTTTTTTGCAAAACTACTAATGGCGCATGTATGTGTGGTGCA
>NC_041390.1:371894678-371895423 GCF_002162155.2 Triticum dicoccoides
CCCCCACTCCACCATCGCCGACGACCCACCGCACCCTCTCCCCCGCACCCTCCCCGGCCCGCTCCACCGTCACAAATGAATGCAACTAAAATTTCAAAAAAAAAACAAATTTGATTATATTTTCAAATAACAAATTTGATGATATTTTAAAATAATAAATTTGATGATATTTTTTCATATTCATAAATATTTTCAAATAACAAATTTGATGATATTTTTTAAAAAATTATTTCTTTTTTTATAAAAAATATTACCGTTATGATTTAAACATATTTAAACACAAATAAATATCAAACAACATTTTAAATGCATAAAAACAAAAATTGGGGAGCCTGGGAATCGAACCTAGGACCTCCTAGTGTTTGTGCTGCGGTGCTGACCAGTCGGGCTAGTGGGCGTGTTCTGATGGAGATAGGGTTAGGTGGAATATAACCTGACCAGTCGGGCTAGTAATTAAAACAAAATTCTAATGGCGCACTAGGGGGAGGTGCGCCATTAGAATCGTCGTACTTATGGCGCACTAGGGGGAGGTGCGCCATTGCTAACCCTCCCCCACTCCACCTATTCCCCTCGCACTGTGTGGCCTCCCTCCCTCGCCAGATCCCCCACTCGACCCCAAACGTACGCCGCTGCCCCCTTGCTCCGCCCCCTCCGTCCGCCGCGCCTGCACGCCGTCGGTGCCGCCGCCACTTCTGTGGTCTTGCGCTGCCCCGACCCCCACGGGACTCCACCCCCACCGCCCCCG
>NC_041390.1:371895802-371898918 GCF_002162155.2 Triticum dicoccoides
GGGCCTCCTCCGCCCCCTATAGCAGCCGGCGAGCCCGGCCCCGACGCACCCACCCCGCCTGCCCCTGCCGTCCTCCGCCACTGGCCCTTGCTCTCCTTCGACCGCGGCGAGGGAGGACCCGGACGAGCTCGGACCGCGACCCCAATCCCTTCGCCGACCCCGACCCCGACCCCTCCGGCAACCAGGTACCTCTCCTCCTTCCTCCTTTCTCCCTCTCTCCACCATTCCCCATTCCGCTGCTGCCTCCGGCGGCCGCTCGCTGCCTTGCACACCCGCACACGCACCTAGCCGTGCCGGCCCTGCTCGCCGTCCCGCGCGCGCCCCTGTGCCTGCCTGAGCTGCTTTTGCTTACTGTACTTCTAGTTAGCTTTTCAATTTTTACATTGACTAACCTCCTAGACAGACCCTAATCTATGGTTAAACAATTGGTAAAATGACTGAATAAAATATGAGTAGGTAATATATGATCAATAGGCAATACTAGTGGATATTAGACCTTTTTACAGGCAATAATAGTGGGTGATGTACCTGGATGTCTGTGGGCGATGCTCTGGTGGTATGTATGATGTCTCCGCTTTTTTTGAGATTGCTGCTGCTATCTCACCAGATTATATGTAGTGTGTCATTCTTGCTATGGTCATGTAAGAGAAATGCTTTGCCTTGGTAATTTTACCATGAGATTTGGGGTAATCAGCTAGTTCTGGTCAAAGCAAGTGGTTTTCCTGAGCTATGCCTTGGTTAGAAAATGATGCATGATGGTTTGTTCAGAAGAGGAATAATCCGAGGATAGCACGTATCATGGGGTCAAACCTGGGACCCCTATTGTAATTTGATTTTCATTATTAATTTTTCTCTGAGCAGATGAATTACAGCGTTTGCGTTGTAATGAAACTTGAGCTGAAATAGAACTTGACAGCCTGTACAGTGAATATATACAGTCATTGTAATTTTTGCGAGTAATTTTTGGTGTCAAATCACTGAAGCAGTAACTGAATTTTTAAACTGAACTTGACACAATACTATTCAGTTAATTTGCTTGGACAGTAGTATGTATGCTCATCACTTTATGTATGGTGTTATGCATTGTTATCTCTATTCAGTTGACTAATGAAGCACTAGGCTCATCCATGGTACAAGTTCACCTGTGAACACTTGAAATTAGTCAGGACATCCCGTACTGATAGATGTAAATTGTGTCCAGTAGGCTTTGAAGCACCAGTTTTTCCTGTTTCTAACTCCGAATCTGATATAAACCATACTGTTGGCATAAGTTGTCTTTTGTATATGTGCTGATGCTTTGTTAATATAAAGCTATAGATGATGTTGTACTTGTGATGATGCTACTTGTGATCTTCTGAAATGACCCATTGGCGACTTCATTACGCGGGGATAATGATATCGCAGGTACCCCAAGAGGCCCTTGAGTTTGCCGGAATGTCGATTAACTTCCGTTCCGGCAAATTTGGGACTACATATGTCCTATTTTCAGCAATGGTCATGCTGAAATTTTCCGTGAATTTTAGCATGACTTTGCTAAACATAGGACATATGGGGTACTTGCGACTATTGATTATCTTCTGCTCAAAATTTATGCTGCTATAATGTTGTAAGGGTACTAATTGGTCTCTTCTGCTGCTTATCAGAGATGGGGGGAAGCAGCCACCGCCGTCTGCCTCACCGGAGTACGAGTTGGATGCTTTCGAGTTCTTCACTATCATACTTTCTTCTTCAGTATCAGCCACAAGGCAGGTATATAAAACGAGAGATCTCCCCTTCACCCATCTCATTATGATAACTCTGTTGTTTGCTACATCACTCCTTGTCCCAAATTGCAGAGGCTGCCTGATGCTTTTATGAAGATGCTGGGTGAAGATCCGCCAGATAATGTGAAGCTCCGACAGGCCGGCAGTAGGGTTCGCAGGCTGTGGGACGTGGAGTTGGTGATCGAGGAGGGCCACATATACCTGTGACGTGGTTGGGAGAAGTTCTATAGTGCCTACGACCTGCGGACCGGGTACTTTCTTCTCTTGAGGTACGACGATGATGCCACAATGCTCATCGTGAAGGTTTTCAACAAGACTATGTGTCGCATGCGCTACGCTGAAGACGAAGATGCCAGTGTGTTCTACCTCTTCTTATTCCTCCATATTTGGCTTTATCTCACATCGATTGTTAACGGTCATTGTTGCATTTGGACAGGCAATGGGAGCAGCAGCAGCGACACTGGCTACAGCCAAAGCAGCAGCGATTATGGCTGTAGCAAAATCAACATCGATTCTGGCCTTAGCGAAAGCAGCAGCGATTCTGGCAGCAGCGAAGACAAGAAGAAGGATGATCCGGACTGGAGTGGGGGAGAAGAGGAGCAGAGTGGGGAGGAGGAGCTGCAGGATGACGATGGGCATCAGGCTGAGGATGACCTAGCGTTGGTGGTGGCCGACCAAGGGCAAGAGATGGTGGTGGCGGACCAGGTGCAAGAGATGGTGGTGGCTGACCATGGGTAAGAGATGGTGGTGGCTGACCATGGGCAAGAGATGGTGGTGGCTGACCATGGGCAAGAGATGGTGGTGGCTGACCATGGGCAAGAGATGGTGGTGGCTGAGGGTGGCCTCACGATGGTAGTGGTGCCTGACAATTACCACACACCGGTGGTGGCACTGGCGATCCCACAGCTGGGCGACATGACCACGCCAATTGTGGTAGAAGACTACATCCCTCAGCTGCCTCCACTGCCTCGCCGCTCTTGGCGCATCAGGCTGAGGAAGGAGAAGGAGAAGAACAATGAGAACTGAACTATGTTAGGTATGTCAGATCTCCAAAATGATATATATATATATATATATATATATATATATACTTAGTTACCTATTTATCTCTAATATGCTTATTTTCCTATAGGTTAGCTCCAAAATTACTTATGTTAGCACAAAATGATCAAGTTTACATAATAAGCTTATAGTCTTCTTCTTATTCTTCTTCTTATCCAAAATGACATATGTTAGCTTCATTTTACCTAAGTTGGCTCTAATATGCTAACTTAGAGCTTATATGCTTAGTTTCCTATAGGTTAGCTCCAAAATTACTTATGTTAGCACAAAATGATCAAGTTTACATAATAA
>NC_041390.1:371899555-371945344 GCF_002162155.2 Triticum dicoccoides
AATAAGCTTATAGTCTTCTTCTTATTCTTCTTCTTATCCAAAATGACATAGGTTAGCTTCATTTTACCTAAGTTGGCTCTAATATGCTAACTTATAGCTTATATGCTTAGTTTCCTATAGGTTAGCTCCAAAATTACTTATGTTAGCACAAAATGATCAAGTTTACATAATAAGCTTATTGTCTTCTTCTTCTTCTTCTTCTTCTTATCCAAAATGACATAGGTTAGCTTCATTTTACATAAGTTGGCTCTAATATGCTAACTTAGAGCTTATATGCTTAGTTTCCTATAGGTTAGCTCCAAAATTACTTATGTTAGCACAAAATGATCAAGTTTACATAATAAGCTTATAGTCTTCTTCTTATTCTTCTTATTCTTCTTCTAGTCTTCTTCTTCTTCTTCTTCTTCTTCTTCTCTTCTTCTTCTTTTTCTTCTTCTTCTAACTTCTTGTTTATCATTTTGCAGATTTGATTTAATTCATGGAAGCTTGCATGGATGGAGTGCTTCTTTTCCATTTGTGTTTTTATTTTGTATCAATGTGAAACTTTTGTGAATTGATGGATAACGGTGTTGAATGAACATTGTGAAACTTTTGTAATATGTAACGATGGAACTATGTGTTGGCTATGTATGTTTATATGATGAAACTTGTGTGTTGGATATGATCTGGTGGACGCAGGTAACATCGTTACATATGGCCCCCTGTATGTAAGCTAAGCAGATCTGTGTTGTATGTTATCTCTAATATTTTTTAACCTGTGAAAATATCAGAAATGAAAAAAAATCCCTAATATTCATACTAGTGGCGCACCACACAAGACACTAATGGCGCACTGTTATAATCCCACTAATGGCGCATCACCCAATAGTGCGCCATTAGTATGCCAAAGCACATGGTTAAATATGCCCCCCTGCGAGGCATACTAATGGCGCATGGTGTTCTATACTAATGGCGCACTGCTCAGTGCGCCATTAGTATACCAGATACTAATGGCGCACCGGTGGTGCGCCATTAGTAAGAAATACTAGTGGTGTGATACTAATGGCGCGCCAGCAGTGCGCCATTAGTGGGCAAAACTAGTGCGCCATTACTAGCCCTTTTCCTAGTAGTGTAGGGATCAAACCCTAACAAAACCAACTCGATTACATGATAAATCTCATCCAACCCATCACCGTCCAGCAAGCCTACGATGAAATTACTCACGCACAGCGGTGAGCATTATGAAATTGGTGGTGTAGGAAGCTTGATGATGAGGATGGCGACGGATTCCCCTCTCCGGAGCCCCGAACGGACTCTAGATTAGCCCTCCCGAGAGAATTTATGGCTTGGCGGCGGCTCCGTATCGTAAAACATGATGGATCCTTCTCTTTGATATTTTTTCTCCCTAAACAAGAATATATGGAGTTGGAGTTGAGGTGGGTGGAGCGTCAGGGGGCCCACGAGGCAGGGGGGTCTTGCCCAGGGGGTAGGGTGCGCCCCACCCTCGTGGATAGGGTGTGGGCCCCCTGAGGTGGATCTTTCCGCCAGTATTTTTTATATATTTCAAAAATAATCTCCATTGATTTTTAGGTCATTCCGAGAACTTCTATTTCTGCACAAAAATAACACCATGGGAATTCTGCTGAAAACTGCGTCAGGCCGGGTTAGTTCCATCCAAATCATGCAAGTTAGAGTCCAAAACAAGGGAAAAAGTGTTTGGAAAAGTATATACGACGGAGACGTATCAACTCCCCCAAGCTTAAACCTTTGCTTGTCCTCAAGCAATTCAGTTGATAAACTGAAAGTGATAAAGAAAAACTTTTACAAACTCTGTTTGCTCTTGTTGTTGTAAATATGTAAAGCTAGCATTCAAGTTTTCAGCAAAGATTATGAACTAACCACATTTGCCATAATATTTAGGTCTCATGTTTACTCATATCAATGGCATAATCAACTAGCGAGCAATAATAACAAATCTCGGATGACAACACTTTCTCAAAACAATCATGATATGATATAACAAGATGGTATCCCGCTAGCCCTTTTTGAGACTGCAAAACATAAATGCAGAGCACCTTTAAGGATCAAGGACTGACCAGGCATTGTAATTCATGGTAAAATAGATCCATCCATACTCAATGTAAACTAACAGTAATAGATGCAAATGACAGAGGTGCTCTCCAACTGGTGCTTTTCAATAAGAGGATGATGACTCAACATAAAAGTAAATAGATAAGCCCTTCACAGAGGGAAGCAGGGATTTGTAGAGGTGCCAGAGCTTGGTTTTGAAATAGAAATGAATAATATTTTGAGCGATATACTTTCATTGTCAACATAACAACCGAGAGATCTTGATATCTTCCATGCTACACACATTATAGGCGGTTCCCAAACAGAATGGTAAGTTTTATACTCCCACTCCACCAACAAGCATCAATCCATGGCTTGCTCTAAACAATGAATGCCTCCAACTAACAAGAGTCCCGGGGGAGTTTTGTTTGCAGTTATTTTGATTTGATTTGCATAAAGCATGGGACCGGGCATCCCGGTGACCAGCCATTTTCTCGTGAGTGAGGTGCGGAGTCCACTCCTCTTGAGAATAACCTGCCTAACATGGAATATACAGACATCCCTAGTTGATACATGAGCTATTCGAGCATACAAAATAGAATGTTTATTTGAAGGTTTAGAGTTTGGCACATAAAAATTTATTTGGAACGGCTGGTAGATACCGTATATAGGCAGGTATGGTGGACTCATATGGAACAAGTTTGGGGGTTTATGGAGTTGGATGCACAAGCAGTATTCCCGCTTAGTACAAGTGAAGGCTAGAAAAAGAGTGCGAAGCGACCAGCTAGAGAGCGACAACAGTCATGAACATGAATTAAAACTAATCAACACCGAATGCAAGCATGAGTAGGATATAATGCACCATGAACATAAATATCGTAGAGGCTATGTTAATTTTGTTTCAACTACATGCGTGAACATGTGCCAAGTCAAGCCACTTGAATCGCTGAAAGGAGGATACCGCCCTATCATACCACATCACAACCATTTTAATAACATGTTGTCACGCATGGTAAACCATTATAAGCTCCTAGCTAATTAAGCATGGCATAAGCAACTATAATCTCTAATTGTCATTGCAAACATGTTTCTTTCATAATAGGCTGAGTCAGGAATGATGGTCTAATCATATTTACAAAAACAAGATAGGTCGAGTTCATACCAGCTTTTCTCATCTCAATAAGTTCATCATATAATCATCATTATTGCCTTTCACTTGCACGACCGAATAGTGTGGATAATAATAATAGTGCACGTGCATTGGACTAAGCTGGAATCTGCAATCATTCAATTCAAGAGAGAAGACAGGGTAATATGGGCTCTTGGTTAGATCAACAATAATGCATAAGAGAGTCACTCAACATTTTCATTATGGTCTTCTCCTCTCGACCCCCAAAGGAAAGAAAAGAAATAAAACTATTTACACGGGAAAGCTCCCAACAAGCAAAAGAAGAACGAGAAATCTTTGGGGTTTTCTTTTTAGTTATTACTACTATAGGCATGGAAAGTAAACTAACTAAAAGCTACAACTAATTTTTTTGTTTTTCTTAAGGTTTATTAAACACATAAGAAGAAAGCATAAAAAGGGAAATAAACTAGCATATATATTACAATGAAAAAGTATGTGCACCGACAACTAGCATCAGTGCATGAACAAGAATGTAATGTCGGTGAGAGATACGTACTCCCACAAGCTTAGGCTTTCGGCCTAACTTGGTCTATGGCCACGGCTGGCCTGGCAGATATCCAAATTTGTAGCTGGGGTCATACTGAGATGCAGCGGCAATTGCCTGATGAGTTGCAGCTTGGAGGCGAGCTGCCTCCGCCCTCCTCTCGTACTCGGTCGCCTCCTCCCTGGTTATAACATATCTCCCTTTTGCCTGAAAGTCAAAGAAAGTAGGAGGAGGTTGAGCGACGTGATAGGTGCGTCGTCTGTCAAAGATTAGTCGGTACTGGAGGAACTGGCCGTTCCTCTCAACAAACTGATGACGAACCATAGCATCATAATCTAAATAAGCAGGAGGGAACTCTATATCATATCCACGTATGGGTATCTCAAGAAAATTAGCTAGACTACTTGCATAAATTCCTGCAAAGAAATCTCCATTAATTCTATTATTATGCAACCTACGTGCAACAATGGCCCCCAAGTTATATTGTCTATCTCCTTATACAGCACTCTTGAGAACACTAAGATTAGGGACACACATGTGACATGCAAGCTCAAGAACAAGGTCACCTAAGCAGCAAAAATTTGCAATGAATAAAGCACTAGAACAAAAACTAATTGGACCATTGGAGGAGTCACATACCAAGGAACAACCCCCCAAAGCAGTTTTGTGAATGGAACTTTGAGCTAGGAGATCGAAAATGGCAGCAAGATGAGCTAGAACTAGTGCTTGAGCTAGTTGGTGATTTTTTTGGGAGGAAGAAGGAGTGTGTGGTTGCTGGAATAAGTGGAGGGGGCCACCATGGGCCCACAATGCAGGGAGGAGTGCCCACGGGAGTGGGCGCACCCTGGACCCTCGTGGCCAGGTGCTTGCTCCCCCTGGTGTGTTCTCAGCGCTAGATATTCTCAAATATTATAGAAAAAAATATTATTTTAATTTTCAGGGCATTTGGAGAACTTTTATTTTCGGGGTATTTTTTATTTCATGGATAATTCAGAAAACAGACAGAAAATACTATTTTTGCATTATTTAATATAAATAACAGAAAGTAAAAAGAGGGTACAGAAGATTGTGCCTTCTAAATTCATCCATCTCATGCTCATCAAAAGGAATCAACTAAAAAGGTTGATCGGGTCTGGTTAACAAACTCATTTCGAATAACATCAAACCAGAGAATTTTCGAATAACACTAGGTTACCTCAACGGGGATATGCATGTCCCCAACAATAAGAATATCATATTTCTTCTTGATAGTAGGAAGAGGAAATTCAAAACCTCCAATAGTGATTGCTGAAATTTTTACAATAGAATTGATACTTTGGACTTGAGGTTGTTTCCTCGGAAAGTGTACCATATGGCCATTACCATTAACATGAAAAGTGACATTGCCTTTGGTGCATTCAATAACAGCCCCTGCAGTATTGAAAAAGGGTCTTCCAAGAATAATAGACATACTATCGTCCTCGGGAATATCAAGAATAGGAAAGTCCGTTAAAATAGTAACATTTGCAGCCACAACAGACACATCCTCACAAATACCGACAGGTGTAGCAGTTGATTTATCGGCCATTTGCAAAGATATTTCAGTAGGTGTCAACTTATTCAAATCGAGTCTACGATATAAAGAGAGAGGCATAACACTAACACTGGCTCCAAGATCACATAAAGCAGTTTTAACATAGTTTCTTTTAGTGGAGCATGGTATGGTTGGTACTCCTGGATCTCCAAGTTTCTTTGGTATTCCACCTTTAAAAGTATAATTAGCAAGCATGGTGGAAATTTCAGCTTCCGGAATCTTTACTTTATTAGTAACAATTTCCTTCATATATTTGGCATAAGCATTCATTTTAAGCATATCGGTCAAACGCATACGCAAAAAGATAGGTCTAATCATTTTAGCAATGCGCTCAAAATCCTCATCATCCTTTTTCTTGGATGGTTTAGGAGGAAAAGGCATGGGTTTCTGAACCCATGGTTCTCTTTCTTTTCTGTGCTTCCTAGAAACAAAGTCTCTCTTATCATAACATTGATTCTTTGATTGTGGGTTATCAAGATCAACAGCAGGTTCAATTTCTACATCATTATTATTGCTAGGTGGAGCATCAACATGCACATCATCATTAACATTATCACTAGGTTCATGTTCATTACCAGATTGTGTTCCACCATCAGAAATAGGAATATCATTCGGATTATCAGGTGTGTCTACAACAGGTTCACTAGAAGCATGCAAAGTCCAATCATTTTTCTTTTTCTTCCTCTTAGAAGGACTAGGTGCATCAACGTTATTTCTCTGAGAATCCTGCTCAATTCTCTTTGGGTGGCCCTCAGGATACAAAGGTTCCTGAGTCACTTTACCTCCTCTCGTTGCAACTCTAACAGCAAAGTCATTATTCTTAGTATTCAATTCATAGAGCAAATCATTCTGAGCTTTAAGTACTTGTTCTACTTAGGTGGTAACCATAGAAGCATGTTTACTAATAAGTTTAAGTTCACCTTTAACACTAGCCATATAATTACTCAAGTGTTCAATATGTAAGCATTGCGTTTCAGTTGTCTACCAAAATAAGAATTAAAATCTTCTTGCTTAACCATAAAGTTATCAAATTCATCCAAACATTGGCTAGCAAACTTAGCAGGAGGGATTTCAGCTTTATCATATCTATAGGGAGAGTTTACCTTTACTACCTATGTTGGGTTATCAAGACCGTGTGTTTCTTCAATAGGTGATGAATTAAGACCATGTATTTCTTCAACAGGAGGTAAATTCGTAACATCTTCAGCTTTTATACCTTTTTCTTTCATAGATTTCTTTGCCTCTTGCATATCTTCAGGATTGAGAAATAGAATACCCCTTTTCTTTGGAGTTGGCTTAGGAGTTGGTTCAGGAAGTGTCCAATTATTTTCATTAGTCAACATATTATTCTATAGCAATTCAGCTTGATCAACTGTTCTTTCCCTGAAAACACAACCAGCACAACTATCCAGGTAATCTCTGGAAGCATCGGTTAGTCCATTATAGAAGATATCAAGTATTTCATTTTTCTTGAGAGGATGATCAGGCAAAGCATTAAGTAATTGGAGAAGCCTCCCCCAAGCTTGTGGGAGCCTCTCTTCCTCAATTTGCACAAAATTATATATTTCCCTTAAAGCAGCTTGTTTCTTACGAGCGGGGAAATATTTAGCAGAGAAGTAGTAAATCATATCCCGGGGAGTACACACACAACCAGGATCAAGAGAATTAAACCATATCTTAGCATCACCCTTTAATGAGAATGGAAATAATTTAAGGATATAATAATAGCAAGTTTTCTCATCATTAGTGAACATGGTAGCTATATCATTTAATTTAGTAAGATGTGCCACAACAATTTCAGATTCATATCCATAGAAAGGATCAGATTCAACCAAAGTAATTATCTCATGATCGACAGAGAAATCATAATCCTTATTAGTAATAAAGATATGTGAAGTAGCATAAGTAGGATCATATTTCATTCTAGCATTCAGAGATTTTTCTTTCAGCTTAGCTAATAATTTCTTAAGATCACTTCTATCATTGCAGGCAAGAAAGTCTCTAGTAGTTTCTTCATCCATAACATAACCCTCAGGCACAATAGGCAATTCGTATCTAGGGGGAGAATCTTAATCATCACTTTCATCAATATTATCAGTTTCAATAATTTCATTCTCTCTAGCCCTAGCAAGTTGTTCATCAAGAAATTCACCTAGTGGCACAGTAGTATCAAGCATAGAAGTAGTTTCATCATAAGTATCATGCAAAGCAGAAGTGGCATCGTCAATAACATGCGACATATCAAAATGAATAGCAGGTGTAGGTGTCGCAAGTTTACTCATAACAAAAGGTGAATCAAGTGCAGAGCTAGATGGCAGTTCCTTACCTCCCCTCGTAGTTGAGGGATAGATCTTGGTTCTTTGATCTTTCAAGTTCTTCATAGTGATAAGCAGATATAAATCCCAAGTGACTCAAAGAATAGAGCTATGCTCCTTGGCAATAGCACTAGAAAATAGTCTTGATAACCCACAAGTATAGGGGATCACAACAGTTTTCGAGGGTAGAGTATTCAACCCAAATTTATAGATTCAACACAAGGGAAGCCAAAGAATATTCTCAAGTATCAGCAGCTGAGTTGTCAATTCAACCACACGTGGAAACTTAATATCTGCAGCAAAGTATTTAGTAGAAAAGTAATATGATAGTAGTGGTAACGGTAACAAAAGTAATATTTTTGGTTTTTGCAGTGATTGTAACAGTAGCAGTGGAAAAGTAAATAAGTGAAGAAAAATATATGAAAACTCGTAGACATTGGATCGGTGATGGAGAATTATGCCAGATGCAATTATTCATGGAACAGTTATAACATAGGGTGACATAGAACTAGCTCCAATTCATCAATGTAATGTAGGCATGTATTCCGAATATAGTCATACGTGCTTATGGAAAAGAACTTGCTTGACATCTTTTGTCCTACCCTCCCGTGGCAGCGGGGTCCTATTGGAAACTAAGGCATATTAAGGCCTCCTTTTAATAGAGTACTGGACCAAAGCATTAACACTTAGTGAATACATGAACTCCTCAAACTACGGTCATCACCGGTAAGTATCCCGATTATTATCACTTCGGGGTTAACGGATCATAACACATAATAGGTGACTATAGACTTGCAATATAGGATCAAGAACTCACATATATTCATGAAAACATAATAGGTTCAGATCTGAAATCATGGCACTCGGGCCCTAGAGACAAGCATTAAGCATAGCAAAGTCATAGCAACATCAATCTTAGAACATAGTGGATACTAGGGATCAAACCCTATCAAAACTAACTCGATTACATGATAAATCTCATCCAACCCATCACCATCCAGCAAGCCTACGATGGAATTACTCACGCACCGCGATGAGCATCACCAAATTGGTGATGGAGGAAGGTTGATGATGACGGATTCCCCTCTCCGGAGCCCCGAACGGACTCCAGATCAGCCCTCCCGAGAGAGTTTAGGGCTTGGCGGCGGCTCCGTATCGTAAAACGCGATGAATCCTTCTCTCTGGTTTTTTTCTCCCTGAACAAGAATATATGGAGTTGGAGTTGAGGTCGGTGGAGCGTCCAGGGGGCCCACAAGGCAGGGGGGCACGCCCAGGGGGGTAGGGCGCCCCCCTCGTGGACAGGGTGTGATCCCCCTGACGTGGATCTTTTCACCAGTATTTTTTATATATTCCAAAAATAATCTCTGTTGATTTTCAGGTCATTCCGAGAACTTTTATTTCTACACAAAATTAACACCATGGCAATTCTACTGAAAACAGCATCAGTCCGGGTGTTTGCATTCAAATCATGCAAGTTAGAGTCCAAAACAAGGGCAAAAGTTTTTGGAAAAGTAGATACAACGGAGACGTATCATGCCTCCGCCTCCAGAATTGTGGAGGCCGTCCTCTTCTTCCTCCCTCCATCAGAGGAAGAGTCACTCTTCTCCTCCTCACCATCGTCATCGGCAACGGAGGAACGGGTCTTGTCTTTGGACGTCGCGTCCGAAGCGCCCTCACAGCGTGGGCCACTCCGGACCCCCTTGGCCTTCCCCATGGCCTTCTTCGCCAGCGCCGCATAGGGCGCCGGCACCAGCATCTTCGCTAAATGCGGAATGACTGGTTCTTCAGGAAGCTGAGCCGGACACCAGATCCGCGTCTCCCTCTCCATCCATTCCTGAAGAAGCAATGATAATAATAGCTTAGATATCATCCTTGAAACAAGCAACTAGGGGATGCGATAAAAATAACATACCTCATTGGCGAGGTGATTGATGTCGTGCCCGCGGTCCGAATCCGTGGTCGACGGTGTCTACTTGCCCTTGAAGAGCAACTTCCAGGCGTCTTCATGAGAAGTTTCGAAGAGCCTCTTTAGGGTATGGTGCTTCTTCGGATTAAACTCCCATAGATGGCGGCTTCGGCTTTGGCACGGGAGAATCTTGCGAACTAGCATCACCTGGATTATATCTACAAGCTTTATATCCTTGTCCACCATACTTTGAATGCGCGTCTGCAGCGCTATCAGCTCATCTGACGATGACCAATATGGGCTCTTCTCAACCCAGGAGGTGAGCCGCATTGGAGCGCCGGAGTTGAATTCGGAAGTGGCAGCCCAGTTTGCGCCACAGGGTTTTGTGAGGTAGAACCATTGTTTCTGCCATTCCTTGATAGTCGCCACGAAAGTGCCTTTCGGCAGGAGACATTAGTTAGCTTGCTCAGCATGGCACCTCCACACTCCGCATGTTAGCCATCCACCACTTTCGGCTTCACATTGAAGACCTTGAGCCATATCCCAAAGTGGGGTTGGATGCGAAGGAAGGCCTCACACACGATGATGAACGCCGAGATGTTGAGGAAGGAGTTCGGGGATAGATCATGGAAGTCTATCCTGTAATAGTACATCAGCCTGTGGATGAAAGGGTGGAGTGGAAACCCTAGCCCGCGGAGGAAATGAGGGATGAATACCACCCTCTCATTGGGCTTCGGTGTGGGGACGACTTTCCCCTGGGCCGGAAGACGGTCGGCGATTTCCTTCGCCAGGTACCCGGCCGCCCGAAGCTCAGTAATGTCCTCCTGCTTAACGGAGGAGACCATCCACTTGCCCTGACCTCCGGATCCGGACATGGTTGAGTACTAGCTTGAGTGGGAAGAAGATGAGAGCTTGGGCCTTGGAGCTCAAGAGTGGAAGGGCAGAGGAAGAGAGAAGGCATGGGAGAAGAAGGGGGAATCCTTATCCCCTTATAAAGGTAGTGAATATGGAACGCCTCCCCACTCGCCTTAAAACTCGCCTATTCCAAAGGGCTCTGTAAATAGGCACGGTTGCGTTACCCACGCCGAAATTGATGAAAATCCCGCAATAAGGGGGCACGATCTCTGCTTAGACAAGACATGCCAATGGCAACCGCGTCTCGAAACATGGAGTGGCAGACGAAAAGCGGTTTGAAATTGTGACCGGGCAAACATGATGTCATATTGCAAAAAGTTTTCAAGATTGGACTCGTGGAAAATTATATTCCCTCTATGGTTGTGTGTGGTGTGTGTGTTACAGGTTCGGACACATTCAATATGTCCGAAGACTATCTTGGAGTTCGGAAGGAGGAACCCGCCTTGCAATGTCGAAGACATATCTATGCGCCGGATACCTTGTCATTGGAGCCAGGTTCAGGGGCTACTGAGGTAGTCCTGGACTTAGGGGTCCTCGGGCGTCCGGCCTGCTAGCCATGGGCCGGACTGATGGGCTGTGAAGATAAGAAGACTGAAGACTGCATTAGTGTCCGGATGGGACTCTCCTTGGCGTGGAAGGCAAGCTTGGCGACCAAATATGTATATTCCTTTCTTTGTAACTGACCTTGTGTAACCCTAGATCCTCCCGGTGTCTATATAAACTGGAGGACATAGTACGGTGGGAGGATAGATTCATTACCATAGCCATACAAGCTAGAGCTCTAGGGTTTAGCCATTATGATCTCGAGGTAGATCAACTCTTTCAATACTCATATTCATCAAGATCAATCAAGCAGGACGTAGGGTATTACCTCCATAGAGAGGGCCTGAACCTGGGTAAACATCGTGTCCCCTGTCTCCTGTTACCATCGACCTTAGATAGAAAGTTCGGGACCCCGTACCCAAGATCCACCGGTTCTAACATAGACAACGGTCCGTTATTCAGACACGGTCCGAAGATATTTTGTGCTGCATCTCACATGGTTGGTTATAATAAACTGTGTGGGATCTACTTGATTTTTGGTCTTGATTTGAATTACATAATGGGTCACCAGCCATGGACAGTCTTTGAATTGCTAGACCTTTTATCTGCAGTGATCACAAAAGAATTGGAAATATTCAGGGTTCATTGGACATTTTTATGCATTAACTGAGTTTTCAATGCATTTTGTGCATAATTGAAATTTGAACTACATGCACATGCTCCAGTGCATATAAACTGGTTGAAAAAAAATCAAATTTGTGTCCTTGGGTGCATGCTTAGGTCCCATGGAAGAAATGGATTCAAACACCGGGCACTGTTGATTGCTGGCAAAACATTGAGATGCCTGGTTTTTAAATTCTAGTAAATCGAAAACTCGTCTAAAATTCATAAAACTTGGCTTGCTATCATGGAGCGGCATCAACATGCCGTGGTACAAATTTTGTCCCATATGGGGCAGGTTTGGGTATATGCTTCTCACAAACCGGAGCTTCTCACAACAAGCATGATGGTTTTCGGTACGGATAGTCCCACCTTTGGGGACGAAACAATATCCATTGCCTCTTATTGCATTCAAATTTTTTTCTCGTGTGAACATAGAACAACAGGAGTGTTGTGTGAATTTTTGCGATATTTCGGGGTTCGTTTGGACATTTTTATGCATTAACTGAGTTTTCAATGCATTTTATGTGCATAATTCCAATTTGAACTACATGCGCATGCTCGAGTGCATATAAATTGGTTGAAAAATCAAATATGTGTCCTTGGGTGCATGATAAGGTCCCAAGCAAGAAATGGGAATGAATTTCAAACACCGGGGCACCGTTGATTGCCGGCAAAACATTGAGATGCCTGGCTTTTAAATTCTAGTAAATACAAAACTCGTCTAAAATTCTTGAAACTTGGCATGCTATCATGGAGCGGCATCAACATGCCGTGGTACAAATTTTGTCCCATATGGGGCAGGTTTGGGTATATGCTTCTCACAAACCGGAGGTTCTCACAACAAGCATGATGGTTTTCGGTAGGGAACGTCCCACCTTTGGGGACAAAACGATATCCATTGCCTCTTATTGCTTTCAATTTTTTTCCTCATGTCAATATAGAACAACATGAGTGTTGAGCGAATTTTTGTGATTTTTCGGGGTTTGTTTGGACATTTTTATGCATTAACTAAGTTTTCAATGCATTTTATGTGCATAATTCAAATTTGAACTACATGCACATGCTCTAGTGCATATAAATTGGTTGAAAAATGAAATATGTGTCCTTGGGTGCATGCTTAGGTTCCATGCAAGAAATGGGCATGAATTTCAAACACCGGGGCATCGTTGATTGCCGGCAAAACATTAAGATGCCTGGTTTTTAAATTCTAGTAAATCCAAAATTCTATTAACCATTCATGTGATGCCACGTGTCTTGGTTTTAATGGCTGCTTGACCTTCAATGAACGGGAGGCGTGTGAGCGACGTCCGGTGCGCAGGCTGACCGAGAGGCGTGCAAGCTGTCCTCAAGTGCGCATGCTCACCGGGAAACGTGCGAGTTGTACGCTGCCCAGGCTCACAGGGAAGCGAGCCCTTTGATTTCCATGCCGCCCGCCTTGCTCGTGTCCTCTCTACTAATGGCGCCCAAGCAACAATTTAATTCGCTTTTTGAATATAAAACAGTCATCGCAAACGTTTTAGTTAGAACACCCGTATGCAAACCGACAGCTTCCCCAGGAAGACAAGAGAAAATGTGCCGAGCAGGATTTCTGCTGCTCTTGATCGCAAATGATTTTGATAGAACACTCGTATGCAAAGTGACAGCAGCGCTGGATTTTTGTATCCCATCAACGCCAACGGTTGTTCTGGATGACCCTTGTGCAACCACGTACAAACAAATTGGTAAGATTTGCATCTATCATATTGGGTATGTTGCCATTTGTCAAACTGGAAAGATTTACATTTGTTGATCTAGTAAAGTTGCCATTTGTCAATCCTTGTAACACCGCAATTTCTAAAAATATGCAGCTAGAAATCATTAGAACTATGTAATTTTTGCAACTAAAATTCAGTAATTAAGCTAGAAATCATTCCCCAATTGTTGCCAACCACGTACTGAATAACTAGTCTACTATATATACTAGCTAATTTTAAGTACGTTGTACAGTTCGACCACACATCTATAGTCAGATGAACTGAACAAAATAGCCCCTAAATACTACTACATACTACCACGGAGGGGCTTTGTGCTACTTCCGGCAGCCTCTCCTCTGCCGAGCGCGCTCAGTAAGAGGCAGAAGAGGAGGAGGAGCCTACCGACGAGCTGGACAAATGCAATACGGTGCCTGCCGCTGCTGCAAGTTCAGCGACGCTCGCCAGCTCGAACGCCCACTGCCGCTCCACACGATCCCTCTCGAAGTTGTTGGAATGCTCGTAGATCTCCTGATTCCTCGCCTCTCCGTCGGTGTGTGCTGCAGCCACGGCTGTTGTACGGCTGTTTGCGTGCTTGGCGAGGCGCTCCTCCTCTTCCCGTAGGAATTCGATGTAGCGCGCAAGGTCGCTAACGGACGTGCAGGCCTCCACGTCCGCCCCTCCTTCAGATGGTGGTGGCGGAGCGAGTGATGATCCCGGCGGTCGACGGTGGGCTGGCGGCCAGTACGGTCGACGATGGGGTGGCGGCCATGACTACCACCTCCCGCTTTCGGGCCGCGGTGGTGGAGAGGGTGATGGCCAGGGTGGCCGGCAGTGGGGTGGTGGCCACGACGGACACCTCCCGCCTTCGGGCCACGGCGGCGGAGCGGGAGATGGCCCTGGCTTTCGATGGTGGTGTGGCAGCAATGGCGGCCGGCAACAGCTGCCGACGGGCAGCAGCGGCGGAGCGTGTGGTGGGTGTTCCGTGCACATCCAACAGGGACGCCACACGCACTACACTACACCGAGGACTCCGCCGCCGCCGCCATGGTGTAGCCTCCCAGCTGGAGCTGTCCTCTGATGACGGTGGAGTTGCTGAGCAACAACGACTGACCGGTGCCATTGCGATTGTGGAAGAAGCAGATGAGATAAGCTACAGGGAGGGAGGGGAAAATGCGACACATGACTCGCCGTGAGGGTTTTTATAGCAGGCTGGTAAGTATTGGGATTTTGGGGGATTTCACATAGTTGGGTGGGAAGCTTGCGCGGGAACCTGCAAGGTTGCATGGTAACGGGCTCATCGACAATTCATTGGCGCCACTGTTTGGCCAAAAGAATGCCCCCGCGTGCTGCGCAAGCTTGCGCTGTAAGCCGTCTGCCGCAGCGGGGTGACAAGACGTGCGAGAGGAGGACAAGAGGACGCGTACACATACAGTTAATAAAAAAACAATTGCGACTTAATTACCTACTATACCACCGTCCTGGTTTATAAGTAGGATTTATTAACTATTAAAACATGAATGCATGTCGCCATAGATTATATCGTTGGAGTCGTATTTGAACGTAGTTTCCAGCTATACAATTTTTGTAACATGCATTAACACTTTTTGGTTAAATTTAAGGATTTGCACCAGCAAGCGTTTGCCCGCAACACACACGGCTTATTCCATCACAAACAACTCTGATGGATCAACTATCTGCCACGTATCACACATGCAACTATAATCTGATTCGTGCTTGATGTCTCCAACATCGCTTGCATAGTTCGTCTTATTTGCCACGTATCACTGTGTCGTCCTCTGCTCGCATCCCTGTGCAAGCTCTGCTCGCCGTTAGGCGCCGCAGCGCGCTCTGCTCACGTTCGTTGGCGTGCTCGGCTTGTGGACAACTTTTCCTTGAGGCGACCACAGAGCGCTCTACTTGCGTCCCTCCACACGTGCTCTGCCAGCGGTTGGGCGTGCGCACGATCACGTCGGGGGGCCCATATGCATGCGGCTGTGCCACATGCGTTGCCTGGGGATGCAGTTACGTGCGGCACGATGGAGTTACGCACTGCAAATTAGAACTACCATCAGGGCCTGCCGATATTCCTGGCCGTCCGACTTCCCCTTTAATTCCCGCGACCATTATAACCTTAGTCTCTTCAACATATCGATCGCGCCCCACAACACAACATGCACACCCATGACGACACATAGAGAGGGGATGTCCGGCGGCGCTCCAATGGAGTTCGGCAAGCATAGAGTGGAGGCCCACGCGAGGGAGACGGATCTCTCGGTGGTGTACACCATCGACCCGTCCGTGGTGGACGACTATATCAACAGCGTCGAGCAGTTGCTTGCTGGAGACAAGTACAAGGTGGTCAGCATCGACCTCCAGTACAGCGCCGGTTGTCCCGGCATAGAACTGAAGTTTGTCGTCGCCTAGTTGTGCATGCGCCATCATTTCCTCATCTACCACTATTGCATGGCCACAGGGCCTTGCGACCGTTTCAACAGGTTTGTCAATAGCACTGACTACAAGTTCTCCATGGTGGATACCAAAGACGATGTAAAAGCGCTCAGTGTTACGGGCTTGGCCTGCAAGAACCTTGTCGAAATCCGTGACCACTACAGGGTCTGGGGCAGCACGAGCAGGACTCCCTGGTCGAACTCACCTCAGCCATCATCAACCCCTACTACGAAAAGATGAAGGAGGATGCCCAGAGAACAAGTCCCATATCCTGGCACAAGGCCTGGATGCGGCAACTGGATGAACCTCACCTCAGGTTCGCAGCCAAGAGCGTGTACACATGCTAGGAGATGCACATGCGGATCGTTGCCATGAGGAAGTGCCTCGTTACCCAAATCGACGAGCCCGTATCGAGCCAGAAGAAGAGCAAGCGTCACAACAAGTAGATGATGATCAAATGATCGTTTATGCTAGTTAATAATGCATGTAATATATAGTTTACTTTATTGGTGTGTGTGAAATGTCATGTGTGCAGTAGCCACCTATGTAATTATGCATGTGATTTTTCGGGGTTCGTTTGGACATTTTTATGCATTAACTGAGTTTTCAATGCATTTTATGTGCATAATTCAAATTTCAACTACATGCACATGCTCTAGTGCATATAAATTGGTTGAAAAATCAAATATGTGTCCTTGGGTGCATCCTTAGGTCCCATGCATGAAATGGGCATGAATTTCAAACACCGGGTCACCGTTGATTGCCGGCAAAAGATTGAGATGCATGGTTTTTAAATTCTAGTAACTCCAAAACTCGTCTGAAATTCGTGAAAATTGCCATGCTATCATGGAGTGGAATCAACATGCCGTGGTACAAATTTTGTCCCATATGGGGCAGGTTTGGGTATATGCTTCTCACAAACCGGAGCTTCTTGCAACAAGCATGATGGTTTTCGATAGGGAACGTCCCACCTTTGGGGACGAAACGGTATCCATTGCCTCTTATTGCTTTCAATTTTTTTCTCATGTCAACATAGAACAACAGGAGTGTTGTGTGAATTTTTGTGATTTTTCAGGGTTAGTTTGGACATTTTTATGCATTAACTGAGTTTTCAATGCATTTTATTTGCATAATTCAAATTTGAACTACATGCACATGCTCCAGTGCATATAAATTGGTTGAAAAATCAAATTTGTGTCCTTGGGTGCATGCTTAGGTCCCATCCAAGAAATGGGCATGAATTTCAAACACCGGGGCACCGTTGATTACCGGCAAAACATTGAGATGCCTGGTTTTTAAATTCTAGTAAATCCAAAATTCTATTAACCATTCATGTGACGCCACATGTCTTTGTTTTAATGGCTGTAGGAGGTGCCGTGCGGACAGTTGCTTGAGCTTGAATGAACGGGTGGCGTGCGAGCGCCGTCCGGTGCGCAGGGTGATCGAGAGGCATGCAAGCTGTCCTCAAGTGCGCAGGCTCACCGGGAAGCATGCGAGCTGTATGCTGCGTAGGCTCATTGGGAAGAGAGCCCTTTGATTTCCATGGCCGCCCGCCTTGCTCGCGTCCTCTCCATTAATGGCGCCCAAGCCACAGTGTAATTCGCTTTTTAAATATAAAACACTCATTGCAAATGTTTTAGTTAGAACACCCGTATGCAAACCGATAGCTTCCCCAAGAAGCCAATAGAAAATGTGCCAAGAAGATTTTTTGCAGCTCTTGATAGCAAAGGATCTAGATAGAACACCCATATGCAAAGTGAGAGCAGCGCAGGATTTGTGCATCTCTTCAACGCAAACTGTTGTTCTAGATAACCAGTGTGCAACCACGTACAAACAATTCGGTAAGATTTGCATCTATCATATTGGGTATGTTGCCATTTGTCAAACAGGAAAGATTTACATTTGTTTATCTTGTAATGTTGCCAATTGTCAATCCTTGTAACACTGCGATTTGTCAAAATATCCAGCTAGAGATCATTAGCACTATGTAAATTTTCTAACTAAAATTCAGTAATTAAGCTAGAAATCATTCCCCAATTGTTGCCAACCACGTACTGAAATAGCTAGTTCAACTATATAAACTAGCTAATTTTAAGTATGTTGTACAGTTCGACCAAACATCTATAGTCGGATGAACTGAATAAAATAGCCCCTAAATACTACTACATACTACCACGGAGGGGCTTTGTGCTACTTACGGAAGCCTATCCTCTGCCGAGCATGCTCAATAAGAGGTAGAGGAGGGGGAGGAGCCTACCAACGAGCTGTACAAATGCAATATGGTGCCTGCCGCTGCTGCACGTTCAGCGACGCTCGCCAGCTCAAACGCCCACTGCCGCTCCAGACGATCCCTCTCGAAGCGGCCGGTCTGCTTGTAGATCTCCTGATTCCTCGCCTCTGCATCAGCGGGTGCTACGGCCATGGCCGCGGTAAGGCTCTTTGCGTGCTCGATGAGGTGCTCCTCATCTTCCCGTAGGAACTCAAACTAGCGCTTAAGGCCACTAACGCACGTGCGGGCCTCCATGTCTGCCCCCTCCTTCAGGCGGCGTTGTCAGAGCGGGTGATGATCCCGGCGGTCAATGGTGGGCTGGCGGCCACTACAGCTGACGATGGGGTGGCGGCCACGACCACCACCTCCCGCCTTCGGGCCGCGGTGGTGGAGCGGGTGATGGCCACGGTGGCCGGCAGTGGGGTTGCGGCCATGACGGCCACCTCCCGCCTTCAGGCCGCGGTGGTGGAGCGGGAGATGACCCTAGTTTTCGACGGTGGTGTGGCGGCAACAGCGGCCGGCAATAGCTGTTGACGGGCAGCGGCGGCGGAGCGTGTGGTGGGTGTTCCGCACACATCCAACAGGGACGCCACGCGCACTACACTACGTTGGGGACTGCGCCGCCGCCGTGTTGTAGCCTCCCAGCTGGAGCTGTCCTCTGATGAAGGTGGAGTGGCTGAGCGATGATGATGGACCGGTGCCATTGGCGATTGTGGAAGAAGCAGACGAGATATGTTATAGGGAGGGTGGTGAAAATGCGTCGCAAGACTTGCCGGCCGTGAAGGTTTTTATAACAGGCTGGTAAGCATTGGGATTTTGGGGGATCTCACGAATTTGGGCGGGAAGGTTGCGCGGGAACCTGCGAGGTTGCGTGGGAACGGGCTCACCGATGATTCATTGGCGCCACCGTTTGGCCAAAAGAACACCCCCGCGTGCTGCGCAAGCTTGCGCTGTAAGCCGTCTGCGCCAGCGGGGTGACAAGATGTGTGAGAGGAGGACGAGAGGACACGTATACATACAGTTAATAAAAAAATGTTTGCGATTTAATTACCTACTATACCCCTGTCCTAGTTTATAAGTAGGATTTATTAACTATTAAAATACGAATGCATGTCGCGATAGATTATATCGTTGGAGTCGTATTTGACCATACTTTCCAGCTATACAATTTTTGTAGCATGCATTAACACTTTTTTGGTTAAATTTAAGGTTATACACCAGCGAGCGCTTGCCCGCAGCACACACCGCTTATTCCATCACAAACAACTCTGATGGATCAACTGTCTGCCACGTATCGCACATCCAACTCTAATCTAATTCGTGCTTGATGTCTCCGACATCGATCGCACAGTTCGTTTATTTTCCATGTATCACTGTGCCTTCCTCTGCTCGCGTCCCTCAACAAGCTCTGCTCGCCGTGTGGCACCACAACGCGCTGTGCTCGCCGTTAGGTGCCGCGACGTGCTCGGTCGTGTCCGTTGGTGCGCTCTGCTCGCGTATGTCGACGCGCTTGGCTTGTGGACAACTTTTCCTTGAGGTGACCATAGAGCGCTCTGCTCACGTCCCTCTGCGTGCGCTCTGCCAGCGGTTGGGCGTGCACACGATCACGTCGGGGGCCCCATATGCATGAGGTTGCGCCACGCGCGTCGCCACACGATGCAGTTACGTGCGGCATGATGGAGTTACGTGCTGCAAATTAGAACTGCCATCAGGGCCTGCCGATATTCCTGGCCGTCCAGCTTCCCCTTTAATTCACGCGGCCATTATAACCTTAGTCTCTTCAATCTATTGATGACGCCCCATAACACAACAAGGACACCCACGACGACACATAGAGAGGGGATGTTTGGCGACGCTCCAATGGAGTTCGGCGAGCATAGAGTGGAGATCCATGCGAGGGAGACAGATCCGTCGGTGGTGTACACCATCGACCCGGCCGTGGGGGATGACTACATCAACAGCGTTGAGCAGTTGCGTGCTGGAGACAAGTACAAGGTGGTCGGCATCGACCTCCAGTACACCACCGCTCGTCCTGGCATAGATCAGAAGGTTGCCGTCGCCTAGTTGTGCGTGCGCCATCATGTCCTCATCTACCACTACTGCATGGCCACAGGGCTTTGCGACCATTTCAACAGGTTTGTCAACAGCATCGACTACAAGTTCGCCACGGTGGATACCCAAGACGATGTAAAAGCGCTCACTGTTATGAGCTTGCCCTGCAAGAACCTTGTCGAAATCTGTGACCACTACAGGGTCTGGGGCAGCATGAAGCAGGACTCCCTGGTCGAACACACCTCATCCATCATCGACCCCTACTACGAAAAGATGAAGCAGGATGCCCAGAGAACAAGTCTCGTATCCCGGCACAAGGCCTTGATGCGGCAACTGGATGAACCTCACCTCAGGTTCGCGGCCAAGTGCGTGTACACATGCTACGAGATGCACAGGAGGATCATTGACAAGAGGAAGTGCCCCGTTTATGTTCTCTTGTGTCAACGCAAACAGTTCATCCGAGTGAACCGCATGCCGTATATTGCACACACCTTCGATCTAGCTGACTGTTTCTTTTGTGTTGCCTATTCACAAACAGTTCATCCGAGTGAACCGTATGTTGTGTATCACACACGCCTCCATCTGGCTGCCCATTTCTTTTGTTCCTCCTCATCGCAAACAGTTCATTGAACTGAACCGTATGCCCTTCATCACACACGAAACATAAACCTGAACCGTGTTTGATGCATCCGTCATTGCAAACATTTTACACATTTCTGACGGTTTTCATACAACACCGTTTGCGATTATGGCATCGCACACAGTTTCTCAAAGGGTCTCTGATCGTAGCGTCGTGTTAGCAGCATCCTGCAATAGTGTAAGGCGTGGTTGCCAAGAGCCCCGACAACCCCGGTTTTGTACTAGCCTTGCCGCTGAGGCATGTAACCCAATGTATGGAGCCAGGTGCAGACCCTGTGCGCAGTTAGGGAAAGGAATCCCTTAGTATGTATAGTTTCCAGTCGATTTCCATGTTTGTGTATATACGTATATGCATGCTTGTCCAGGGTACTGTACTACTTTTTGATTCCAGTAAATGTTAGTGAACCATCGAGGTTGCATGCTTTTGTCCTCACTTATTTCCAGTTACGGCAAAGACACGCGATCCTGCCAAGGACCCGGTTCCGGCAAGAAGTTGAGAAGACCGCCCAGCACAGCGATCCCCGACAAACCAAACAGATAAAGCTTACCTCTTGCCCATTCGTATTCGTAACCTGTGACTTGTGCATTAGAAATCCTCTCCACTCGTCTTTAAGGACTCGGGGGCTCCCATTTCTGACTCGAACGCTGCTTCGGTCAGAATTGTCAAGGTGACCCTTGTCAAAAAGAGGTGGACGGGGGGCTTGGCCCTTTATCTGTAACTCGGCAGATGTGATTCTCCGGCAGGCGCAAGGGGCTTGCTGGAAGGACTCATTTATTTACACTAAGAAGGCATTTCGCCTCCGCATGAACGTACATGTGCACGAGTTACCGGCAGGACTAGACTTTTTCATTAATATGCTGATGCAAGTACAAAGGTTACTGGATACAAGCATGGGCTTGAGAGATTACATTATAGAGAAATTAAGAGTTGGCAAGTGCCTACAATTTAAGGAGAAAGATAGGTTCCCTGTGATCTCTGTTCTTTCCCTTTTCCTCCCAGGTGCGGCAGGTGAAGGCAAAAAGGAAGCGACGGGGAATGCACCGATGGAGACGTTGATGAGTAAAACCCTCGGCAGGGTGCGGGGCCGAGGGAGGGGGGCGGCGCGGTTAGTCGGAGTCGTCGTCCTCCCGCTTGACGCCCTCATCGTTGCTGTTGCTGTCCTCCTCGTCACTCCCGCTCGAGGAGGAGGGTTCACTATCAGAGGAGCTATCCGCGCAACACCTCAAGCGAGTTCCCAAGAGCCCGAAGACCTTGATGGAGAGCAGGCCGTCCTTCAGCAATTTGAATTGGAGGACGAGCCCCTCCAACAGGCTATGGGTATGGGCGAAGGTCTTCCATCCATGGTGGAGATACATAACATGAGGGGCTGGGAAGTCGACGTCGACCCGCATGTTGCCATTCCCGCAGCACCTCACGTGCAACCTCAAGGCCTGAGGCGGGTAAAGCTCCATCTCCCGAGCAAATGGAGTGGGGAGACGAAGACGGCCGCGCACTAGCCCGTGCAGCCTGACGTAGAACTCGCGGGGCTGGTCTCCGACATTGCCCTCCATTGGAGGAGGGGCCGCAGACGGAGGCGAAGCCGGTGCGCCGCCCCGTCCTCCCCCTCCCCGAGCGCCACGGCGGCCTCGGCCTCGCCCCCTCCCTCTTCCTCTCGTGGTCGGCTCCGCTGCGACGAGCTCTTGGGAAGGAAGGTCACGCTGTCGAGCAGAGGCCCTCGTCGCCGCCATCGGAGCACCAGCAAGCCCTCTCGCCATGATGAAGGGAAGAAAGGAGTTGAGGCAGAGGAGATGAGCACTGAAGGATCGAAGGACGCCGTCCCCCTCCCCTTCTTCTTATAAAGGGGCGGGGCCGAGGCTCGCCGCCCCGCTTGACCAATCCGGCCGCCAAGAGGCATAGGGAATCGGGACCGACCGCTGCTCCAATTAGCGACGACCTAGTTTCCCGCCTCCACATTATGGCATGTACCCTCCGTGTCCACCACCTACCCTCCTAAGGGCATGAAGGACACGTGGCAAGCGAACCGGAATCAAGAGGACGACTGAAGAGACCGCATTCCACCCTGTGACCATGGGGCGCGGGCACCTTGAAGGCCGCGTCCCGAGTCCACTTGGTAAATGAGCCGCACCCCTACGTTTTCCTCCCTTTTCCGGGGAAGGCGCGGGCCGCCTCTTTACGATTTACTACGATGTGACGCATGAGGGCAGCAACCGCCCCATGCATGACCCCCATGTCATGTGCGACCCCCACGTCGCACACTCAACGCGGGTCGTGGCGAAGTGCGACGGGCAAGTGAGATACAGCAGTACAACTCAGCCCCGCATGCCCGCTGTCGGGACCCCGATCCTAAGTCACACCGACCTAGCATGTAACACTTCATATCACTTTCGGCCTCACGCACGGTATTCCCACGGGTACCACCTTACCTGGCTCGGGACCGTTTGCGCCTTTTGGCTCACGTATATGACAGTGTCGCTAGCATCCATATGACAGAGAACCCGGACCGACATGACTAGTTGTGAACCCAAAGTGGCACTAACTTATAGGGACATGCATACATGAATCAACCTCGAGCATGTCGGTCAACAGCTTATGAATCCGGGCTGTAGCACTGGGCTAACAGGACTCCGGGAACCTGGGCTATAGCAGGCTAGGCAGGACTCCGGATGTCACCGCGTGACATTTCCCCGAAGGGACAGACACATGAACAAAGTGAATCACATGCCGGCCAGTCAAGTGTTCCGGAGCAGTAGTGCTGGGCTAGCAGGACTCCGGTGAACCGGGCTGTAGCGGACTACTATGGCTCATGGAAGCACAAGACTACATTTCCCCATAAGAGAGGCTACCGGGGATAAACAACTAGGTTGTCGGATCCCACACATAGCAATACACGTTACATGTACGCATAAAATGCAAGTATGTGCTGTACAACATGGCATCACAACATAACTCAAACTCATATAGATAAAGGCCCAGAAGAGCCACATAGCATTCAATACAAACAGGGGTCTCATGACCCATCATTCAGAGCATACAAGCAACGGAAGGATACATGTCTGAGTACAGACAACTACAAAAGGAAAAGACTAAGAAGCCTGACTAAACACGACCCTCCCAAGGGTAAAAGATCATAGCTGGGATACAAGCTACTCGTCGAAGTCACTAGTGTAACCAACTGCAAAACATAAATAAGCAAACATGAGTACAAAGGTACTCAGCAAGTCTTACATCAGAACTATATACATATGCAACATTATCAACAAGGGGGTGGTGGAGTTTTAACAGCAGCAAGCCAGCTTTGACTCAGTGGCTAGCCTATACTACAAGTATCAGAAACTTCTTTGAGGTGAGGAGACGCACACGAGTCCACATATTCACCATATCAATACTCCACTATGGATCCGTTCCCGTCTCCCTACGAGAAGGCCATCCATAGCACTCACGCTTATCTTGCGGATTTTAGCGTATCGACTTCAAGTTGTCTATGTACTACATAAGTCCTCCAAGTTTCCATACCCGAGGAAAACGGCTATTCGAATAGATAATGTTAACCCTGCAGGGGTGTACTTCTTCACACACGCTCTCACCACTTGTTGCCCTGTACACGTCAAGTACCTCGGCAACCTTCAAGCGGAAGTTGGGCGAGGATGTCGGCCACGACCTGACTAACCACACAAATCTCTCGTCCAGGTTTATCACCTATTCGAGTTCCATCCGCAAGGAATTCCGACCGAAGTCTCCAGTACGGCCCCAAACGATGTGTGCAGGGTTCCCAAGCCCACCATCCGGGTGCCAATTGGTACACCGTGCCATGGTGCCTAGTCTGTCCCAAGCCTGTCCCGTCGGACACCACCTGGTAGACAAGTAGCACTACCTACAAACGCCAGAAACTAGTTGCAACTCCTGGACAGAGATCAAGTGGATTAATAAGCCGAGAGGGGCCGGATAACCGGAACCCAATGTGTGGTAGTAACTGGACTTGGATAACATACACAGAACTCAGTGCTTAGGGACGGCTCCAATGAGACAACCCACCATGTACTCCTACATGGCCTCTCATCGCTACCTTTACCAGAACGTGTTCACACACTTAGCCTTTACCGGTAGGACATGTTGACCACTCTGATTTATTCCCGATGAATCAGACCTGACACAACTCTAAGCTTAGCTGGCATAAAGAAAACAAGCATGGATGAGTAGGCACATCAAGGCTCAAGCAACTCCTACTCATGCTAGTGGGTTTGAACTATTTAGTATGTCAATGACAGGTCATGCAGAGGAATGGGTTCAACTACCGCAGCAGAAAAGTACAGTTGAATCGTTGTTGTCCTAATGCAGTAGAAGGAGCAGGAGCAAGAGAGTGGGATTTATCGGAATGCTCAAGGGGGGGGGGGGTTGCTTGCCTGATAGAACGACGAAGGGGCACTGCTCCTCTGACAGGTACTCGGGAACACCTTCCGGAGTGGAACCTATCGAGAAGAAACGGTGCCAGCGATCAACACACAAACAAATGCAACAAAATGATGCATGAACATGACATGTGCAAATGCTAGTGTTTGGGCTAATGCAAGATGCTACCAAATTGGTTGAAGCCCATTTGAATCAAAGATTCAAATGCAAATTCAAAATGAAGCATTTAAAATGCCCATATTATGTTTTCACTTATACAACATGTATAAGTTGGTTCTTCATGCATGTAACTGGCATAAATGGATTCCTTCCATTTTTCTGATAATTTCTCATATATAATTTATTTCATTCTAAGCTACGGTTGAATTATTATGATTTTTTGAAGTTTAAGCAACATTCTGGAATTTCCTGAGTTAAAATAATTCCAGAAAAAGAATAACTGCGCTAGCACTACGTCAGCATGATGTAAGTGAGTCAACGGAGCTGAACAGGTCAAACCTGACCAATGGGTCCCACTGGTCAGTGACCCAGTCAACTAACTAAGTTAGTTAGTCTTAGCTAACTAGGCAGGGCCCACTAGTCAGTGACCGTAGTAGCTAATCTAGCTAGTTAATTAGAGCTAACTAAAGTAATTAGTCGGGCAGGGCCCGCAAGTCAGTGAGAGAGAGGGGGAGGTCAAACTGGGCAGTGGGGTCAACCCACACTAGTCAAAGGTCAGCGGTCGTCGACGTTTAGCCGCCGGCGAGTCCAGACGCGGCAGTGCGCTGCGGATTTGGCCTACAGGGAGCCATTTGGCGCGCGGAGTGCAGCTACGGGCTGCGGACGCTCGTCCGCATCCAGCCGTGGTGGTGGCGCGGCCAGGGAGCGGCCGGAGTGGCGGCGGCGGGAGTGCGGGTTCGGGCGGCGCAACGCTATGGTGCACGAGAAGACGAGCTGGTGGCGGTGTTAGCTTCCTGCGGAGCATGTCCATGTGCGTAGGAGCGACGAACACGGCTTCTGGCCATGGCGGCGAGGAGCTCAGGCGGTAGCGCGAATCGGTCGCCAACGGAACGGTGCCCAGAGAGGGAAATAGGGCACGGGGAGAGAGGGGATAAGAAGAGGAGCTCACAGCGAGGCTAACGGAGGGCTCGGCAGGCGCGGGGACGGCCGGTGGGCAGCAAATCGACGGCGAGGGTCTCCGGGCACCGAAGTTGAAGAAGACGTCGGGGACGGCGTTGCAAGGCCTCCGGCGAAGCCTGGCTCGGTGTGGAGGTTGAGGACGGCAGCGCGGAGCTAAAGGGCATGTCTAGGGGGCGAGGGGGAGGCAGTGGCCGCGGTGGTGCTTGTCGGCGGCAACGGCAGCGCTTTGGCCGTCGCGGGAGAGGGTGACAGAGGAGGAGACGGGGACAAGGGAGAGTGAGAGGGGGTCGGGGAGGCAGTGTGGCAACTCCAGGGACGTCCGGAGGGAGGCGGCAAGCAGGAGGTGGCCGGATGCGCGCCGGCGTGCGTCGGCCACGCGCCTCTCATCCTCCTGGCGGGAGGTTGAGGGTGACTGGCAGGGCCAGCTGGCTGGGCCGGCCAGCTGGGCCGCAAAGTGCCAGGCCTCAGTTAAGGCCCAGGTAAGCTTTTTCCCTTTTTCCTTTTCTTGTCTATTACTGACATTTGTTTTTGACTTAAAAATAAATACCAGCACACATATAAAAATGTTGAGATTCCTTGTGACCACTAGTTATAATATACAAGAGGCCCTCACCAAATTCCAACATTTTTGGAGCCTTTAAAATATTTATATTATTTTAAACAGCTCCAATTCAAATACATATGGGTTCATTCAAAAATCCAAAATGTTTAGCAAAAATGTGCATCACCCCTGGTTGTTGTTTCCAATGTTTTCCAAAGATCGTGAACATTTTTGAAAAGCATTTTGGGTTCATTGAAATTCCATTTTTAATTTGAACCTATTTGAATTTGCTTTGGTGCTAGGGTTTGAAACATCCCCATTTCAATTTCATTTGAAACTTAACATGATGCACAAAGTAGACCTATAACGTACAAGAACTAGGGATGTGACAACTCGCCCCCACTCAAAAAAATCTCATCCCGAGATTCAGGAGTTGGCGGAAAGAAAGCGGGGTACTCAAGTCAAAGACGATCTTCGTCCATACAGAATCTCGAAGGGTGCTTTCTTAGGACTGGATTGGTAGCTATTGTTATAAGCAAACTCGGCAAAGGGAAGACATTTCTCCCAATCCATACCGAATGAGATAACGCAATCTCTAAGCATGTCTTCGAGAATTTGGTTGACCCTTTCCACCTGACCACTTGACTGAGGGTGGAAAGCGGAACTGAAAGAAAGATGGGTTCCCATGGCATTCTGAAAACTTTCCCAGAAATGAGAGGTGAAAAGACTGCCACGGTCTAAATTGATCTCTAGTGGAACACCATGGAGTGACACTATTCGGGAGATATATAAGTCAGCGAGCTGACTAGCAGTGATACTCTCTCGAACAGGTAGGAAGTGAGCCACTTTGGAAAGACGATCAATGACCACGAAGATAGCATTATTTCCTTTCTTGGTCCTGGGAAAGCCGGTGATGAAGTCCATACCAACTTTGTCCCATTTCCACTCGGGAATAGCTAAAGGTTGAAGGGTGCCAGCAGGTCTTTGATGCTCTGCCTTAACGCGACGACAAACGTCACAGTTGGCAATATACTGAACGATTTCTCTCTTCATCCTAGTGCACCAGAACCTCTGGCGTAGGTCCTGATACATCTTGGTACTACGGGGATGAATCGTGAGAGGAGATTCATGGGCCTCCTTAAGGATCAGTTGCTGCATCTGTTGACATTTGGGAACCACCAAACGGTTTCCAAAGTAAACAACACCTCGTTCATCCACAGAGAAACAGCCAGCAACTCCCTTGGAAATATTTTTCTTGATCCGGGAAATTCCCGTATGATGCTTCTGAGCCTCAATGATCTGATCCGTAAGGGTAGGTTTCGCCACCAAGGTAGAAAGGGAACCATGAGGAGCTATGTGAAGGTTAAGATTACAGAATTCCTCATGGAGGGGTGGTTGACATTGTTGCAACATGAGGTTGTTGCAATATGATTTCCGACTTAGATCATCAACCATGACATTGGCTTTGCCTGGGGTGTAGGTGATTCCTAAGTCGTAATCTGAGATCAACTCCAACCAACGTCTCTGTTTGAGATTCAGATCCGGTTGGGTGAAGATATACTTGAGACTCTGATGGTCAGTGTACATTTCACAACGGTTACCAAGAAGGTAATGTCGCCAAGTCTTAAGTGCATATACTACGGCTGCAAGCTCTAGATCATGTGTAGGATAATTTTCCTCATGTGGATGCAACTATCGAGATGCATAGGCAATCACATGACGATCATGCATAAGAATGCAACCTAGTCCTTGACGCGAAGCGTCACAATAGATAACAAAGTCTTTAGTGAAATCCGGTGGCACGAGTATGGGCGCAGAAGTCAGGTGTCTTTTTAGTTCCTAGAAACTGTGCTCACACTGTGGGGTACACTCAAACCTTTTATCTTTCTTGAGAAGCTCCGTGAGGGGTTTGGCCACTTTGGAGAAGTTTTCAATGAAGCGGCGACAATAACTAGCTAGACCAAGGAAACTCCTAACTTGCTTGACCGTTTTGGGTGGAGTCCAATCCAGAACAGCTTTAACTCTCTCGGGATTGATAGCAATGCCCTTACCAGAGATCACGTGGCCCAGATAGGTCACTTCTGGCAACCAAAATTCACACTTGGAGAACTTGGCATAAAGGCGGTGCTCTCTGAGTTTTTCTAACACAAGTCTAAGATGTTTGACATGCGCTTCCTCGTTCTTCGAGTAAATAAGAATATCATCGAGATAAACCACGATGAACTTATCTAAGTACTCCATAAAGATCGAGTTCATCAAGCAAGAGAAAGTAGCTGGAGCATTGGTTAGGCCGAAAGACATCATGGTGTACTCATATTGACCATAACAAGTGACAAAGGCCATTTTGGGGATGTCCCCATTTCTGATTTTGATTTGGTGGTAGCCTAACCTCAAATCCATCTTGGAAAAGACTGAGGATCCAGCAAGCTGATCGTACAAGTCGTTGATCCTGGGGAGCGGATACTTGTTCTTTATCGTGACCACATTAACGGGACGATAATCTACAACCATCCGATCCGTACCATCCTTCTTCTTGACGAAGAGGACAGGACAAGCCCAAGGAGAAGAACTGGGACGGATGAAACCCTTTTGCAAGGACTCATCAAGCTGTTTCTTAAGCTCGGCTAACTCCAAAGGTGCCATCTTGTATGGTCTCCTAGAGATTGGAACAGTTCCTGGGATAAGTTCTATGAAAAAATCTACATCTTTGTCAGGTGGGACACCTGGCAGTTCTTCTGGAAAGACATCCAGGAAGTCAAGGACTACCGGAATATCTTCAAGGTCTGGAAGAGGACTGGCATTAAGAGAATAGAGTTGTCGCCTTGCAACTCTAGTAGAGACAGTGACTATTTTTGCCAGATGGATGTGTAAGTTGAACAAATCTGGTGTAAAAATCGATCTTGGCATTATGAGATGTCATCCAGTCCATGCCCAAGATGATGTTAATATCTGAAGACTTGAGAGATATCAAAGAAGCAAGGAATACCAGTCTGTCAACAAGGATTTCATTACCATGGCTTACCTTGGAGGTTTGCCATTTGGAACCAGGAGTCTGAATTATTAGTGGAGTTGGCATATCACAAAATGACATGTCGTGCAACCGAGCATAACCTTCAGATATGAAGGAGTGGGATGCTCCAGTATCAAACATAACTAAAGCTGGGTGACAGTTGACAAGAAGCGTTCCCAATACGACGTCGGGATCATCTTGAGCTTCTATAGTCGAGACGTGGTGCACACATGCTCGTTCAATGGAGGCTGGCTTGGTACTGATGATCTTGCCTAATGGCTTTTCACGGCCAACATACCTCTCAGACTGGGCTGGAGTATAACTGGACTGAGAGGAGTCACGTGCATAGTGTCCTGGTTCTCCGCAGGTGAAGCAAGTTCCTGAGGTAGGACATGGACCTACATTGGCAAGTGGTCCACTACTAGGCCTGGGTGGAGCACGTTACTGAGCTGGGTGAGGCGCCACATCAGATGGCCTCAGTGCATATCCAGGTGGAAGAGCCGAGTTCAGAATCCAAATTCGTTACTTCTGAGAGCCAGAGCGGGAGGAAGAACCCAGATCATGGTTGTGCTTACGAGACTCCTCGTAAGTGAGCTGAGCTATCTCTGCATTAATGGCTTTGTTCACAAGAGCCTAGAAAGCATCACAATGATGCAGGTGGAGATCACGACGCAACTTAGGGTTGAGACCCTTCCGGAACCTAGCCTGCTTCTTGGCGTTCGTGGACACTTCTTCTGTAGCATAGCGGGCAAGGTTTCCAAACTCTCTACTGTAAGCGTCAACAGGAAGCTTACCCTGGGTAAAACTACAGAACTCTTCTCTCTTGCGGTCAATGAGAGCCCGAGGAATGTGGTGCTCACGAAAAGCCTCGGTGAAATCCTTCTAGGTAGGAATCTGACCAGCTGGAAGCATAGCCTCATAGCTCTGCCACCAAATACTAGCAGGACCTTCCAGGTGATAGGTAGCATAGGTGACCTTGTCACCTTCAGCCACGCTCGCAGTATGCAACTTTTGAGTGATGCTCCGGAGCCAGTCATCCGGATCGAGTGGCTCAATGGAATGATGGAAGGTGGGTGGTTTCAGACCAATGAAGTCGGTGATAGAAACCAACTTCTTACACTGATGTGCGGTGTTCTGCTCAATCTGTGCTAGCAAGCGGTTAGTCTCATGCTTGTTCCTCTCGAATGCTAACAAGAACTCTGCTGTCAAAGGCTGGTCAGGAGGATCCTCATCCCTACCATCTCCGTGGTTCTTGCTATGAGCAAATGAACCTCGGTTAGCAGACGACATCCTGGCACAGAAACCAAGGAAACAAGGATGGAATTAGCATCGACATAAGGATGCGGAATGTAATGCAAAAGCATCGGAAACTCTTGAAATCCTAGGACAATTTCGGCAGCATAATGGTTGTAAATGCTCAAAAGGATTTTGAGACTTTCATCAAAGGAATAGCATAATCAATCAGCATCATAATATCAAGGTTCTGGGTTAAACTGAGGACACACGGAAGTAGAAGAACTGTACGGAGACACAGCCCAACAATCCTAAGACTCTATGGTTTAGTAACACGTCATCCTGAGAGATAGAGGAGAAGCCTAGGACTTAACCCTCGTAGAAAAGAATAGGCTGACTCAGAATGAATGACATGAGGTAAAGGAGTAAAAAGAGCCTTACGTTCCCTTCCACAATCAATTCCCTTACATAACTAAAGCATTTCTAGACTCAACTTCGACCAATTTGGCTCGGTAATCCTACAGTCAGTCAGGCTCTGATACCAATGCTATCGGGACCCCGATCCTAAGTCACACCGACCTAGCATGTAACACTTCATATCACTTTGCGGCCTCACGCACGGTATTCCCACGGGTGCCACCTTACCTGGCTCGGGACCGTTTGCGCCTTTTGGCTCACGTATATGACAGTGTTGCTAGCATCCATATGACAGAGAACCCGGGCCGACATGACTAGTCGTGAACCCAAAGTGGCACTAACTTACAGGGACAGACATACATGAATCAACCTCGAGCATGTCGGTCAACAGCGTATGAACCCGGGCTGTAGCACTGGGCTAACAGGACTCCGGGAACCCGGGCTGTAGCAGGCTAGGCAGGACTCCGGATGTCACCGCGTGACATTTCCCCGAAGGGACAGAAACATGAACGAAGTGAATCACAAGCCGGTTAGTCAAGTGTTTCGGAGCAGTAGTGCTGGGCTAGCAGGACTCCGATGAACCGGCCTGTAGCGGACTACTATGGCTCATGGAAGCACAAGACTACATTTCCCCATAAGAGAGGCTACCAGGGATAAACAACTAGGTTGTCGTATCCCACACATAGCAATACACGTTACACGTACGCATAACATGCAAGTATGTGCTGTACAACATGGCATCACAACATAACTCAAACTCATATAGATAAAGGCCCAGAAGAGCCACATAGCATTCAATACAAACAGGGGTCTCATGACCCATCATTCAGAGCATACAAGCAACGGAAGCATTACATGTCTGAGTACAGACAACTACAAAAGGAAAAGACTAAGAAGCCTGACTAAACACGATCATCCCAAGGGTACAAGATCGTAGCTGGGATACAAGCTACTCATCAAAGTCACTAGTGTAACCAACTGCAAAACATAAATAAGCAAACGTGAGTACAAAGGTACTCAGCAAGTCTTACATCAGAACTATCTACATATGCAACATTATCAACAAGGGGGTGGTGGAGTTTTAACAACAACAAGCCAGCTTTGACTCAGTGGCTAGCCTATACTACGAGTATCGGAAACTTCTTTGAGGTGAGGAGACAAACGCGAGTCCATATATTCACCATATCAATACTCCACTATGGATCCGTTCCCATCTCGCTACGAGAAGGTCATCCATAGCACTCACGCTTATCTTGCGGATTTTAAGGTATCCACTTAATGTTGTCTATGTACTACATAAGTCCTCCAAGTTTCCATATTCGAGGAAAATGACTATTCGAATAGATAATGTTAACCCTGCAGGGGTGTACTTCTTCACACACGCTCTCGCCACTTATCTCCCTATACACGTCAAGTACCTCGGCAACCTTCAAGCGGAAGTTGGGCGAAGATGTCAGCCACGACCTGACTAACCACACAAGTCTCTTGTCCAGGTTTATTGCCTATTCGATTTCCATCCGCAAGGAGTTCCGGCTGAAGTCTCCAGTACGGCCCCAAACGATGTGTGCAGGGTTCCCAAGCCCACCATCCGGGTGCCACTTGGTACACCGTGCCACGGTGCCTAGTCTGTCCCAAGCCCGTCCCGTCGAACACCACCTGGTAGACAAGTAGCACTACCTACAAACGCCAGAAACTAGTTGCAACTCCTGGACAGAGATCAAGTGGATTAATAAGCCGAGAGGGGCCGGATAACCGGAACCCAATGTGTGGTAGTAACTGGACTTGGATAACATACACAGAACTCAGTGCTTACAGACGGTTCCAATGAGACAACCCACCATGTACTCCTACATGGCCTCTCATCGCTACCTTTACCAAAACGTGTTCACACACTTAGCCTTTACCGGTAGGACATGTTCACCACTCCGATTCATACCCAATGAATCATACCTGACACAACTCTAAGCATAGTTGGCATAATGAAAACAAGCATGGATGAGTAGGCACATCAAGGCTCAAGCAACTCCTACTCATGCTAGTGGGTTTCAACTATTTACTGTGGCAATGACAGGTCATGCAGAGGAATGGGTTCAACTACCGCAGCAGAAAAGTAGCAGTTGAATCGTTGTTGTCCTAATGCAGTATAAGGAGCAAGAACGAGAGAGTGGGATTTATCGGAATGCTCAAGGGGGGGGGGGTTGCTTGCCTAATAGAACGACGAAGGGGCACTGCTCCTCTGACAGGTACTCGGGAACACCTTCCATAGTGGAACCTATCGAGAAGAAACGGTGCTGGCGATCAACACACAAAGAAATGCAACAAAATGATGCATGAACATGACATGTGCAAATGCTAGTGTTTGGGCTAATGCAAGATGCTACCAAAATGGTTGAAGCCCATTTGAATCAAAGATTCAAATGCAAATTCAAAATGAAGCATTTAAAATGCCCATATTATGTTTTCACTTATACAACATGTATAAGTTGGTTCTTCATGCATGTACCCGGCATAAATGGATTCCTTGCATTTTTCTGATAATTTTTCATATATATTTATTTCATTCTGAGTTACTGTTGAATTATTATGATTTTTGAAGTTTAAGCAATATTCTGGAATTTCCTGAGTTAAAATAATTCCAGAAAAAGAATAACTGTGCCAGCACTACGTCGGCATGACGTAAGTGAGTCAACGGGGCTGAACAGGTAAAACCTGACCAGTGGGTCCCACTGGTTAGTGACCTAGTCAACTAACTAGGTTAGTTAGTCCTAACTAATTGGGCAGGGCCCACTAGTCAGTGACCCTAGTAGCTAATCTAGCTAGTTAATTAGAGCTAACTAAAGTAATTAGTCGGGCCGGGCCCACAAGTCAGTGAGAGAGAGGGGGAGGTCAAACTGGGCAGTGTGGTCAACCCACGCTAGTCAAAGGTCAGCGGTTGCCGGCGTTTAGCCGTGAGAGAGTCCAGACGCGGCGGTGCGCGGCGGATTTGGCCTACAGGGAGCCATGTGGTGCGCGGAGTGCAGCTACGGGATGCAGACGCTCGTTCGCATCCAGCTGTGGTGGTGGCGGGACCGGGGAGCAGCCGGAGTGGCGCCGGCGACGACGAGTGCGGCGGCCGGAGTGCGGGTTCGGGCGGCGCAGCGCTATGGTGCACGAGAAGACGAGCTGGTGGCGGCGTTAGCTTGCTGCGGAGCTGCGGAGCACGTCCATGTGCGTAGGAGCGACGAACACGGCCTCTGGCCAGGGCGGCGAGGAGCTCAGGCGGCGGCGCGAATCGGTCACCGACAGAACGGTGGCCAGAGTGGGAAATAGGGCACGGGGAGAGAGGGGATAAGAAGAGGAGCTCACAGCGAGGCTAACGGAGGGCCCGGCAGGCGCGGGGACGGCCGGTGGGCAGCAAATCTACGGCGAGGGTCTCCGGTCACCGAAGTTGAAGAAGACGTCGAGGACGGCGTTGCAGGGCCTCCGGTGAAGCCTGGCTGGGTGTGGAGGTTGAGGACGGCAGTGCGGAGCTAAAGGGCATGTCCAGGGGGCGAGGGGGAGGCAGTGGCGGCGGTGGTGCTTGTCGGCGGCGACGGTAGCGCTTCGGCCGTCGCAGGAGAGGGTGACAGAGGAGGAGACGGGGACGAGGGAGAGTGAGAGGGGGTCGGGGAGGCAGCGTGGCAACTCCAGGGACGTCCGGAGGGAGGCGGCAAGCAGGAGGTGGCCGGATGCGCGCCGGCGTGCGTCGGCCACACACCTCTCATCCTCCTGGCGGGAGGTTGAGGGTGACTGGCAGGGCCGGCCAGCTGGGCCGCACAGTGCCAGGCCTCAGGTAAGGCGCAGGTAAGCTTTTTCCCTTTTTTGTTTTCTTTTCTATCACTGACATTTGTTTTGACTTAAAAATAAATACCAGCACAAATATAAAAATGTTGAGATTCCTTGTGACCACTAGTTATAATATAGCAGAGGCCCTCACCAGATTCCAACATTTTTGGAGCCTTTAAAATATTTATATTATTTTAAACAGCTCCAATTCAAATACATATGGGTTCATTCAAAAATCCAAAATGTTTAGCAAAAATGTGCATCACCCTTGGTTGTTGTTTCCAACATTTTCCAAAGATCATGAACATTTTTGAAAAGAATTTTGGGTTCATTGAAATTCCATTTTTAATTTGAACCTATTTAAATTTGCTTTGGTGCTAGGGTTTGAAACATCCCCATTTCAATTTCATTTGAAACTTAACATGATGCACAAAGTAGACCTATAACGTACCAGAACTAGGGATGTGACACCCGCGCACCGTTTTGGGCCTAGCCCAACAACGCGTCGCGCTTATGTATGGCACATGCCCGGGGGCTCCTGTCGGTGCACAAAAGGAGGTGTCCTATTTTGTACCCCTTTACTTGTGGGCGGGAAGTCGGAGCCGCGCCTACAGCCACACCTAGCAGGGAAGAGGAAGGAAGCGAGGCCACAAGACCACCAGAATAACGCCAAGCCAGAAACACGAACAACAGAGGGGTGAGGTGGACTCCCCCGGCAAGGCCCTTGCCGGGGCGGCCTTCACAGCCCCGACAAGAACCTTGCTGGGGTAATTTGCCCGACACCAGCAGAGCCACCCCCTTGAGCCCAAGAGTTCCAACACCATCAACCACTTTGGAACCGAGGCTCGGGAGGCACCTCCATGGTGGCATGCAAATCTTTGTGGAGACCAGAAGCACTCAAGACTAGACAACAACCAGAAGACGAAGATCCTCAGCAAGATCCTTGCCAAGGATATCCACGAGACCCCCGGCAGGACCCTTGCCAGGGATGACCATGATGCCGCGGCAAGAACCTTGCCGGGGCCCCGGTAAGACTCTTGCCGAAGACATCTGCAGGGCCATAGCCTGGCCCACATCTCCCAAGACTCCACCGCCGTTCCCATGCAGCTACCAGCCCACCAGCTAGGCAGGCGCCTGCATGGCAACGTGCGGCCTCTAGGCCGACTCGGCAAGCACCTGCTTGGTGGCATGCAGATCTTCATGAAGACTCTACCACCGCACCAACTCAGCAGCCAGCCAACGTGGCACTACACGCCTTGACAGTTCGGACGCACGTCGAAGCCAGGTGAATCAGCGACATCTGGGACGAGCTTCCTTGCTGTCCCCAATAAAGCAAGAAGGGCACGTCAATAGCGCATTAAATGCGTTTGTTCTACGGTGCCAAGAGATAGACTCGACAACTGTATAGCTTTCCACCTCCTGTGTGCCACTATGGCAACCCCTTGGACTATAAAAGGAGGCCCGCGGCATACTGAGAGAGGATTCATATTTTTTGGACCCTGCATGCCTTGTAGCTAGTCCAAGAATACCAGATAAACAGAAACCAGCAGGAGTAGAGTATTACGCGTCACTTGCGGACTGAACCTGGATAATCCCCCACGTTATTCTCTCAATCCCGCTCTTTCCACAGCCCCGCACTCGCCAACCGTAGCAAAAAGGGATTCCTCGTGATCCCGTAGGTGTCATTTCCCCCGACAACGATGCGAGATCTTCCATACCAAAGCGGGCATCAATGGACATTCCGTCAAGGTCATCATCTATGGTGGAAATTGCCACAACTTGGCAAGTGACGAGCTATGTACCAACCTAGAATTGCTCAAGATGAAGCACGCTCACCCATACAAAGTCCAATGGTTGAGCGACTCTGGCGCCATTCATGTGGAGCACACCGTTCAAGTGTTCTTCAAAATTGGCACGCACAAAGACACATTGGAGTGTGATGTGGTTCCATGATCGTATGCCACCTTCTCCTAGGGAAATCTTGGCAATTCGACCATGGCATTGTAACATCCCAAATTTTCAATTTGGATAATATACATAGATCATCATATGCATATCATATTTTATTTGCATTTTGGTTGTGATCCTAGAAATCTTAAGAAACTCAAGGACCCAAGGAGAGAGTTGGAGGTTTCGTTTATTTTCATATTTGAATTTTCTCAAATTTGAAAAGATGATCATTTTGATTTTAATAATTTTTCTCACCAAAATATTTCCAATATTAAAATAAATGAGTGGAGATAATATGACTTCTCCAAATCAGAGGGGAATATCGGAGGAAATATTTTAAAATCAAATAAATATCTTATTTGGATTTTATTCGAGATTTTATTTGATTTAGAAAAAATATGCATTTTCAAAATTGCATTCTTAGGCCAGAAAAATGTTCACGTTGTTCTAAATTTTTTATTTAGACCGTAAAAAATGTTTTTGGCATTTTTAGAATTTTTTAATATTTTATTAGAATTTTTGTTTACGGCGGAATTAAAAAAACGTTTCGCCCGAGTGGGCCAAAGGCCCAGCCGAGCCGGGCCGCCGCCGTCCGTCCCGACCGGGAACCGCCCCGCCGCCGCCAGCCATGTCCGGCTCGGGGACGCCTCCCGAGGCCGATACCCCTCGCCCAAGCCACCGCGCCGCCGCGTCGCCCCCTCTTTATAAGGCCTCACCCCGGCTCCCTCACGTCCCCACATCGCCAGCCACAGTCGTATCGCAAAGCAGCAGCAGCCAGCATCGCCGCCACCGCGCTCGCCATTGCCTACCGCGCCGCACTGGCGCAGCTCCACCGCCGCACCGCCACCCCGCGCGGACGCCGCCGTCCGCTGACCCCGCCCGACGGCCCGCCTCGCCGTTGCCGCGCTGGAGCCGCCGCCTGCCACCGTTCGGATCCGCCGCCACCGCCGGTTCTTTTGTTCGGTTTTCTTCGATTTATTTCGGTAAACCCTAGATATAACTAGGTTTTTTTATATAGATCGGTTCTCTCGGTTTTTCTTTGGTTTAGCTAATTAGCCGGCGTTCGCCCGAATGCCTCTTTTCACAAACGCGTTCTTTCATTTGTCCCTGTTAACGAACGTTTGTTCGTTAGTCTTTTCTTTTAATTTTATTTTCGGGCAGGGACCTATCCATGATTAATCTTATCGCAGATTAGCCCCTGATCTTCAAACCCTCGGAGTTTTTCAACCGTTCGTCCAAGTCTAGTGAAATCAACGCCAAAATCTTCGTCTCGAACCCCTCTTTCCAGTTAACCAACTTGAACATGGTTAAAATTTGGTTGCAAGAAGATTTGAATTCAAACTTCTTTTGATTGTAGTTTGAGTTTCGTAGCTCCGAGTTGAGTGTTTCTTTTTGCAAATCGAAGCTCTTTTATTGTACTTTTGATTTGGATCTTTTCTATTGAGTTTTACCCTTGCATATATTACTTGAGTTCCTATGTATGCTATCATTTGTTTGCGATAAAATTCCCAGAGTGCGAAACGTGCTACTACGAGTCTTTAGGGTTTGCGGATCGTCAGCAAGGCAAGTAACACTTTGATCATACCACTTTAGTGCCCAGTTTTTATGCATTAGTTTAAACCCTCAAACATTGCATGGTAAGGACTTGATAACATGTGGGTATCGGGAAGTAGTATTTGAGGTAGTACCTATTGCCCCTTTTCATTCAAACCCCGGCAGTTACTTCTATGTTATGTTTATATTGCTATGCTATGCTCGTAGACGTGGTTTGGTTTGAGTGATTCATGACAGTTGTGAGTATTATTATGAACTAAGGGTTTATTTAAGGTGGCTACTTGAACACACATCTTGGTGGATTGTTTGTGGGCACCTGGGGCAATCCAATGCTGTCCAAGGAGATCCCGGGGAATCCGTGTGATCATCCTATGGTCTGCCACCCAGGGTCAAAAGGATCATATTGTTATTCATGCTGGAACTTCCGTGTGTAGCCACAAGCCATTATGGGCTCTGGCATAGTTAAGTATGTTGTGTGACCTCTTTCAGTGTTAAACCAGCAGATCTAGGGGATGTAGGTGGTACGGTTTACCAGTCGAAAGGGCTAATGCTTCTGAAAGATTGTGTGTCGGTCATCCATTTCTCAAACATCACGCAGTGCGAGAAATCAACAGAAGAGATCGAGTCTTGTGGGGAAAAGTGCGCAAACCTCTGCATAGTGTACAAACTAATCATGATTAGCCATGTCCCCGGTTATGGACATCTTGAGTATCTGGTGCTTGAATTATTATGTTGATCTCGTCACTTTATTTAATCAACTTGTTGGGTTAATGAATAATTTAATTGGGATTGTGATGGGGTCACCATTCTCAATGTTTATCAACTACCATGATAGTTAAACAAAATATATTCCTTTGTTTTAGGGGAAAATTGGCTTTTCACAAAAACATGAAAATCATAGAGCCTCCACCAGCCATATATGCATGTAGTTATAGTTGTTTCATGTTCATTGCTCTACAATGTTATTTTTCCAGCATATTCCATGTGCTGACCTGTTTTCGGGCTGCAACATATTATGTTGGATACTTTTCAGACGAAGGTTAAGGTGCGCTAGGTCGTTGTCGTGCACTCAGCTATGCTGTTGGAGTTGATGGACTCGCTTTACCTTCGAAGCCTTCCACTGTTATCTTATTTAGATGGCTTTAAGCAATATTATTGTAATAAGTTCTCTTTTGAGACTATTGATGTATTAAGTGTGTGATTGAAACTCTATTATAAATCCTTCAAGTACTGTGTGTGTCAGCATTACCGATCCAGGGATGACACTTATGCACAGAGATTTGACCGTTTGAGGTCGGATCGCTACAAGATGGTATTAGAGCACATGTTGATTGTAGGACATGACCACTAACATAAGCCATAGGTCACTCTTCTCTACTCATTTCTAACTCTTCTCCACTTTCTACTCTATAGATGGCGGACACAAGGAACAAGTTTGCTCAACCGGATGAAGACACCCCTTTTGGACGACACTTGAAGGAAGTCACTAGGTACATGAACATCGGAATACCAAGCTTCACCGGGACCTACACCGCCACTTTACCAGAAGAGGAGCGTTGGATGATTCAAGTTCATGTTGCAGGAAGGACATTCATGCCAGTTACTGAGCCCATAAGAGTTTTCCTTTATGCACCAATCTAGAGTCTAGGAAAGAGCATGGCATCTCACATCACCATGGGACGCATCAACGAAGTTTATCACAAGGATCTTAAAGACACCATCTACCAGATATGTGGCCGCTGAGATGAGCATTGGAAGATGACCAGCACCAGGAGGGACAAGTCCATTGCAGCCTTTATCCAGGAGTTAAACCAACTTATTCGACGCCAGGAGAACCAAATGTGCGCCATCATGATCGATCTGAAGAAGGTGATGACTAGGAATATGGTGCTTGAAGAGGAACTCAAGTCTATACGCGATGGATACAAGGAGGAAATCACAGTGCTAGTAGAAAAGAATGACAACCTGACGAGGAAGCTAGGAGTATTCATGGGAGACCCCGCGCCAGGAGGAGATGACGACCATCCCGAAGGCTACATCATCATCGACGACACAGATTCTGACCCCGACAGTAGTGATGATGATTATGAAGATGAAGCTGGAGCAGATATCATGGAGTCTTCCACCGATCAAAATTTCTAGATGACCACCATATTATCAGTAGTATTTCCCCATGTATATTGTAGTAGTCCGAGTTTTTGTAACAGTAGCTAGATCGATTGTATGCCCTTGTTTGAATTGAGTGGTGTGATATGAATGTGTTTGTCTCATGTGCATATGGGTAGTGTTTTCTACTTAGACCTCATTTTATTCTAATCTCTCCCCTCTAAACCCATCAGATGCCTCCGAGACGTGACCCCGGATTTGTCTTCCCTCCGGAGCTCACTTATTTGATCCAACAGCAGAATGCCTTGATGCAACTACTAGTCCAGAACCAAGGCAACAACAACAACAACAACCCACCGCCACCACCTCCAGTTGACAACTTAGCTCGTTTTCTGAGGTTGAATCCGCCGGTGTTTTCTAGTAGCACCGAGCTGATTGTTGCTGATGACTGGCTACGCAGGATTGGAAGGGAGTTGACCACCACAGGTTGCATAGATGCGGAGAAGGTGCACTTTGCCGCACATCAATTGGATGGACCAGTAGCATTATGGTGCAATAATTACACACCCACTTTCCCATAGCCAATGTCACACGGGATCAGTTTTAACAAGCTTTCCGCGCATCCCATGTCTCAACTGGAGCTATGAATATGAAGAAACGTGAGTTCTGCCACTTACTCCATGGAAATCATACTGTGGAGCAGTACGTGTATGAGTTTAGCAAGTTAGCCCTCTATGCTCCAAATGACGTGGCCACAGATGCCGCAAAGCAGGAGAGGTTTATGGAAGGGCTGAATGATCAGATGAGTATGCAGTTGATGGTGGCAACATTCACTAACTATCAGGAGTTTGTGGACCGGGTCCTTATGATTGAAAGCAAACAACAGAAGTTAGAGAGCCACAACAGAAGTATGGACAAGGGAAGTACAATTCTGGAGCTCAGTAGAAGCCTCGCTTTACCCCTAACCCCATAGGTTACACCCATAACCATGGAGGCCATACTCACAATGCAGGAAGTTCCCATAACCACGGCGGGCCTAAGAATGGAAACGGGAATGGAGCAAGCAGTATCCAGAACCGCCCCAACCTAGCAACCCCCGCCAAGAAGGATCTGAGCCATGTTACCTGTTACAAGTGTGGGAAGACTGGGCACTACGCCAACGACTGTTCTGAGTTGAAGAATGGCAATGGAAATGGAAACTCTGGGAAGAAGCCCAATCCCTTCAACAGAGGTCAGGTGAACCACATCAACGTGGAGGAGGTTGAAGAACAGCCTGACGCAATGATCAGTAAGTTTTTCATTAAGTCATTTACCGTACTCGTTCTTTTTGATACTAGTGCATCGCATTCATACATATCAAGGGGATTTGTGGACAAATTTAAGTTACCAACCTTAGCCCTTAGGTCACCTGTTGGGGATATGACTATTAGGTATGACCCGCCCAGGAGGGGCCGGGTCATCCCTATGGCGGTTCATCTTAATGAAGCCCAAGAGCATATTAACAATGGCGGTTCATAGGTAGGCTTAGTAGAGGGCCCTAACCCGAAGGCGGCTTAAGCCCGCAGATATAAACCGACATGTATATAGACTTGTATTGTAAGGCATGAAAGAAAGGTCACCGAGCCGGATACGTTGTATAAGCCGGCCGAGACTCTATAGGCCGCAGGGCGTCAACCCATGTATATAACGGGATGACCCAGCGGTGGCTTAGGACAAGAAAACAACAGATCGATAGCCAGGTCAAGCATATTCGCTCCCTACTCATCAAAACCCTAGCAATACCACCTCCAACTGGATTAGGCTTTTACCTTCACCGTAAGGGGCCGAACTAGTATAAACTCTTCGTGTCCTTTGTCCTGATTAACCACTTTAAGCTAACCTCATTGCGATGGCTCCACGACTAAGTCCTCACACTAGGACATATGTCGTGACAATTCCATGACATCACCCATGTTAGTAAGCTTGCTAGGAGCGGAGCATATGGCCAGCCGATGGTGTGATCGGCTACCCTTAACCATTGGTAGCTATGTTTTCCCCTCAGACCTAATAATTTTGGAGTCCCAAGGATTTGTATAGTATTAGGCATGGGTTAGTTATCGAAGTATGGAGGAAACATCGATTGTGCTAGTAAGTCCATTTTACTCACCACCCCAGAAGGAAAAAGGATCAAGTATGTATCTAGACATTCGTCAAGTATGACCCAAGTGAATTCTCTTTTGGGGGTTGTTCGGGAAGATGTGCTTGTTGTGAAGGATTACCCGGATGTATTTCCAGAGGAACTACCAGGCATGCCACCAGATCGAGACTTAGAATTTTTTATAGAGCTATTGCCAAGCACCAGACCAATATCAAAGAGGCCATAATGGATGCCCGCAAATGATTTGGAGGAAATTATGAAGCATATTAAGGAGTTATTGGAGAAAGGTCACATTCGATGAAGGTCATTGCTACGTCTTGAGCTTGCGTTGGTTTTCCCCGAAGAGGAAGGGATGATGCAGCAGAGTAGCGTAAGTATTTCCCTCAGTTTTTGAGAACCAAGGTATCAATCCAGTAGGAGGCCACGCTCAAGTCCCTCGTACCTGCACAAAATGATAGCTACTCACAACCAACGCGATTACGGGTTGTCAATCCCTTCACGGTCACTTACGAGAGTGAGATATGATACATATAATATTTTTGGTATTTTTGGTATAAAGATGCAAAATAAAAAGTAAAGGCAAAGTAAAAAAGCAAAGCAAGATTAAAGTGATGGAGATTGATATGATGAGAATAGAACCGTGGGCCATAGGTTTCACTAGTGGCTTCTCTCAAGAGCATAAGTATTCTATGGTGGGTGAACAAATTACTGCTGAGCAACTAACAGAATTGAGCATAGTTATGAGAATATCTAGGCATGATCATGTATATAGGGATCACGTCCGTGACAAGTAGATCGAAACAATTCTGCATCTACTACTATTACTCCACTCATCGACCGCTATCCAGCATGCATCTAGAGTATTAAGTTAAAAACAGAGTAACACCTTAAGCAAGATGACATGATGTAGAGAGATAAATTCATGCAATATGAAGTAAACCCCATCTTGTTATACTCGATGGCAACGATACAATACGTGCCTTGCTGCCCCTTCTGTCACTGGGTAAGGACACCGCAAGATCGAACCCAAAGCTAAGCACTTCTCCCATGGCAAGAACTACCAATCTAGTTGGCCAAACCAAACGGATAATTCGAAGAGACTTACAAAGATAACCAGTCATACATAAAAGAATTCAGAGAAGATTCAAATATTATTCATAGATAGACTTGATCATAAACCCACAATTCATCGGTCTCAACAAACACACCGCAAAAAGAAGATTACATCGAATAGATCTCCACAAGAGAGGGAAGAAGCCATCTAGCTACTAACTATGGACCCGAAGGTCTGAGGTAAACTACTCACGCTTCATCGGAGAGGCTAGGATGATGTAGAAGCCCTCCGTGATGATGGCCCTCTTCCGGCGGCGCTCCGAAACAGGCCCCAAGATGGGATCTCGTGGATACGGAGAGTTGCGGCAGTAGAATTAGGTTTTTGGCTCCTGTTCTAATCATTTGGGTGCACGTGTGTATATATAGGAGGAAGAAGTACGCTGGAGGAGCAATGAGGGGCTCACGAGGCAGGGCACGCGCCCTAGGGGGGGGGGGCGCCCCCACCCTCGTGACCGCCTCTTTTGTTCCTTGGAGCAGGGTCCAAGTCTCGTGGATCACGTTCGGTGAAAAAATCACGTTCCCGAAGATTTTATTCCGTTTGGACTCCGTTTGATATTCCGTTTATCCGAAACACTGAAATAGGCAAAAACAACAATTTTGGGCTAGGCCTCCGATTAATAGGTGTAACACCCTCGATGCGACTATATCTCCCACGTGTCGAGGCACGACTTAGAGGCATAATCGCATTGAAGGCATATGTCGCAAGTTAGGCAATCTTCACAACATCCCATGTAATATAGATCATAAAAGGGGAGATAACATAGTTGGCTTACACTCGCCACGTCAATCAAGTACATAAATAACATTACATCATTCAAACACTCATGGCCCGACTACGGCGCCAAAATAAAAGATAACCCAACATGCGACACGGTCCCGATCACCCCCAACAGGGCACCACTACTGATCATCAGGAAAGGAAACATAGTATCATTGAGAGTCCTCGTTGAACTCCCACTTGAGCTCGAGCGCGTCACCTGGAGCAGAATCATCAGGCCCTGCATCTGGTGTAATAGTAATCTGTGAGCCACAGGGACTCAGCAATCTCGCACCCTCGCGATCAAGACTATTTAAGCTTATAGGTAAGGCAAGGTAAATATATGTGGAGCTGCAGCAAGCGACTAGCATATGTGGTGGCTATCCTGTTCGCAAAAGAGAGCGAGAAGAGGAGGCAAAGCGCGAGCGAGAAACTAGAGAGCAACCTGCGCAAGCATTACTCCAACACCGTGTTCACTTCCCGGACTCCGCCGAGAAGAGACCATCACGGTAACTCACACTGTTGATTCATTTTAATTAAGTTAAGGTTCAAGTTATCTACAACCGGACATTAACAAATTCCCATATGCCCATAACCGCGGGCACGGCTTTCGGAAGTTCAAATCCCTGCAGGGGAGTCCCAACTTAGCCCATGACAAGCTCTCACGGTCAACGAAGGAATAGACCTCCTCCCGAGACGTTCCGATCAGACTCGGTATCTCGGTTCTTCAAGACACTTCGATAGGTTAAAACAAATCCAGCAACACCGCCCGAATGTGCCGACAAATACCGATAGGAGCTGCACATATCTCGTTCTCAGGGCACACTCAGATAGGTCAAGCTACGAGTAAAACCAACCCTCG
>NC_041390.1:371945795-371990951 GCF_002162155.2 Triticum dicoccoides
TTAAAATAAGATGACCCTCGGGCTCCAGAAACCCAAGGGAAAAAGAGGCTAGGTGGCAAATGGTAAAAACAAGGTTGGGCATTGCTGGAAAAGCTTTAATCAAGGCAAACTATCAAGGGGTTCCCATTATAACCCAACCGCGTAAGGAACGCAAAATCCGGGAACATAACACCGATATGACGGAAAACTAGGGCGGCAAGAGTGGAACAAAACACTAGGCGAGAGGCCGAGCCTTCCACCCTTTACCAAGTATATAGATGCATTAAGATAACATGGCAATATAATGATATCCCAACAAGAAAATAATGTTCCAACAAGGAGCGGTCTCCAATCTTCACCTGCAACTAGCAACGCTATAAGAGGGGCTGAGCAAAGCGGTAACATAGCCAATCAACGGTTTGCTAGGACATGGTGGGTTAGAGGTTTAACATGGCAATTTGGGAGGCTTGCAAGCAAGTGGTAGGCATCATAGCATTGGCATAGCAAAAGAGCGAGCATCTAGCAAAGCAAAGATAGTAGTGATTTCGAGGGTATGATCATCTTGCCTGCAAAGTTGTCAGAGTTGACTGGATCCTCGAAAGAAAACTCAACGGGCTCCTCGTTAGCGAACTCGTCTCCCGGATCTACCTAAACAATACAAACAAGCAAATGGAGCATAATCAACCACGTGCAAGGATCAACAATATGATGCAAAGATGGTATGCTATGCGGGATGCGATGCAGGATGCATATGCAAGATTTGACAAGGGATGCAAGAACCTGGCCTCAACATGGAAAACCAAGTGTGCCACTGGAAATATGAGATGAAATCGCTTGAAAACGATATAAAGAACGCCGGAATCGGAGTTACGGTTTGGAAATGGCAAGCGATTCAAATATGACGCCGGTCTGCGATTTACAGCAAGTAGCCATCTAAATGCAACAAGATGAACATGCTACAGCACTCAACCATGACAACAAAATCCATGGCAGGGGTGCATTCATGATGCTTAACAAAAGTCTAGCACTGAGTTACGGTCAAAGAATCCATTAACAGGATCAAACAAGCATGGCAAAAATGCATATGGTAAATAGATCTCAGACAGTGAAATTAACACTTGTCTGGAATTTCAGATCAGATAGCACTCTTCGGAGCAGAAAACCTACATGCTACATGACCTGAACATGGCAAAGTAAAGCATGGCATGGAGCTACTCAAAGAGCTTAACAAAAGTCCCTTAGTGACCTTGAGCCAAAAGGGATCAGAAAATACAATTGCAAGCATGTGAACATGGCAAAAACATAATCAGTACTCAGACTTAGTGAAAACTGGAGCATGCTAAAAACAGGTATCAAGTAGGCATGTTTTCGAGCTCGATGCACTCACTACAGAGCAAGTCATGACAAGCTAAGCATACACCCATCAAGAATACACAAAATGCAAGCTAGACATTGCAAGAACAATAGCTATGATTGGCTCAGATTCACGAAGCCCAGATTTCAGGCATTGTCTACTTGCAAGAACAATAGCATAGCGTGCATTTCGGGCATCAAGATGAACTCAAATGAAAATGATGCAATGGAATGAAATGATGTACTCTCTGAGACGAACATTTTGATATGCTTTATGCCAAAAACGGAGCTACGGGTGCGGAGATATAGCATGATGACCAGGAGCACATGAACTAGGGTTTCGGGCAAAAACTCAACCGTCCCAATTCCCAGATCTAGATCTGGCACGGATTTTGAAGCAGCCCGCCGGAGTTGCTGTTCACCGCCGGAGATGAAGCTCGCTGGAGGTCGGAGTTGAGGAAGGAGGGGTCAGATCCGGTGGTGGAGCTCACCGGGGCGGCGCGGGCCAGCTATGGCCGGGGTCGGCGCGGTCGCCGAGAACCATGGCGGCGAGGCGGCGATGGCCGCGGAGGACGGGACGGGCGGCGGTGTGCGGGGGTCCGTGGCAGCCATGTCGCCGGAGATGGCGATGGAGGCGGCGGCCGCTCGGGGAAGAAGGGCGCGGGGAGGAGCCCCGGCGGCGCGCGGTGGTTGGGCCTCGGGGGCCCGCTTTGGGCCTCCTGGGCCGGCAGCGAGGAAGTGGGCGCGGGCCACTTGGCGCCCGCTGATTGGCCGGAGGCGGCGGCGGGATTCGTCCGGTGGCGGCGGGGCAATTTTTTTAGGGTTTAGGAGAGGGGATCCGTGAATTTGGAGGAGGGGGTCTTTATATAGGCATAGGGGGAGCTAGGAGAGTCCAAATGAGGTGCGGTTTTCGGCCACGTGATCATGATCGAACGCTCTAGATGATGGAGAGGGTTTTGGTGGTTTTTGGGCCAAAGTGGAGGGGTGTTGGGCTGCAACACACATGAGGCCTTTTCGGTCCCTCGGTTAACCGTTGGAGTATCAAACGAAGTCCAAATGATACGAAACTTGACAGGCGGTCTACCGGTAGTAAACCAAGGCCGCTTGGCAAGTTTAGGTCCAATCCGGAAATGTTTAATCCCCACACACGAAAGAAAGGTAGAAAAGACCACCGGAGGAGAACGAAGCGCCGGAATGCAAAATGGACAACGGGGAAAATGCTCGAATGCATGAGATGAACACGTATGCAAATGCAATGCACATGATGACATGATATGAGATGCATGACAATGACAACAACACACGGAGACAAAAACCCGAACCCAAGAAAATAAAATAACTTAACGCCGGAAATGGCAAGAGTTGGAGTACAAATTGGGTAAGTTACATCCGGGGTGTTACAATAGGTTAGTCCCAAAAATAATATAAAAGTGGAAAATAAAGCCGAATATAGTCCAAAACAGTAGATAATATAGCATGGAGCAATCAAAAACTATAGATATGTTGGAGACGTATCAGGCATCCCCAAGCTTAATTCCTGCTCGTCCTTGAGTAGGTAAATGATAAAAAGAGAATTTTTGATGCGGAGTGCTACTTGGCATAATTTCAATGCAAATCTTCTTAATTGTGGTATGAATATTCAGATTAGAAAGATTCAAGACAAAAGTTTATATTGACATAATAATAATAATACTTCAAGCATACTAATAAAGCAATTATGTCTTCTCAAAATAACATGGCCAAATAAAGTTATCCCTACAAAATCATATAGTCTGGCTATGCTCTATCTTCACCACACAAAATATTTAAATCATGCACAACCCCGATGGCAAGCCAAGCAATTGTTTCATACTCTAACTTTTTCAAAACTTTTTCAATCTTCACGCAATACATGAGCGTGAGCCATGGATATAGCACTATAGGTGGAATAGAATGGTGGTTGTGGAGAAGACAAAAAGGAGAAGATAGTCTCACATCAACTAGGCGTATCAACAGGCTATGGAGATGCCCATCAATAGATATCAATGTGAGTGAGTAGGGATTGCCATGCAACGGATGCGCTAGAGCCATAAGTATATGAAAGCTCAAAAAGAAACTAAGTGGGGTGTGCATCCAACTTGCTTGCTCATGAATACCTAGGGCAATTTGAGGAAGCCCATCATTGGAATATACAAGCCAAGTTATATAATGAAAAATTCCCACTAGTATATGAAAGTGATAACATGAGAGACTCTCTACTATGAAGATCATGGTGCTACTTTGAAGCACAAGTGTGGTAAAAGGATAGTAACATTGTCCCTTCTCTCTTTTTCTCTTTTTTATTTTTATTTGGGTCTTTTCTCTTTTTTATGGCCTCTTTTTATTTGGGCTTCTTTGGCCTCTTTTATTTATTTATTTTTTGTTTATTTTTTGTCCGGAGTCTCATCCCGACTTATGGGGGAATCATAGTCTCCATCATTCTTTCCTCACTGGGACAGTGCTCTAATAATGATGATCATCACACTTTTATTTTTCTTACAACTCAATACTTAGAACAAAATATGAATGCATCCGGCGGTGTACCGGGATATGCAATATGACAATGATGAATGTGTCATGATGAACTAGATGGTGGAAAGTTGCATGGCAATATATCTCGAAATGGCTATGGAAATGCAATAATAGGTAGGTATGGTGGCTGTTTTGAGGAAGGTATATGGAGGTGTATGATACCGGCAAAAGGTGCGCGGTATTAGAGAGGCTAGCAAAGGTGGAAGGGTGAGAGTGCGTATAATCCACGGACTCAACATTAGTCATAAAGTTTAAGTGCATCTAGTGCCATCCCTAGTTGGTATTGGAGTATTGACGACAAACCTAGTTGAGGGACTAATGTGTTTGTGAGAATTGCAGGATAACACAGGTAGAAGTCCCTCATTGATTCGGTTTTACTACCAGAGATGACCCCTAAAAATGTATGAAGACATTGAAGTCAAAGGTGGTATATGAAGATACTCACATTGAAGACTATGACAAGAGAAGACACTATATGAAGCCTATGGAGCTCGAAGACTTAGATCTTTCGTAGTTCTTTTTCTTTTGTGTTGAGTCATAGGAACCACCGTACTGTTAAGTGGGGTCCAAGAGAACTAGTCAGAATGACTGAAGTGATGCCTAAACCAAAAACTTATGTCTTCGAGTGAAGACTATGAGAGCGAATCTTGTCCAGAGTCGGACAAGTCAGCTTTGCTTGTAGCCCAAGTAAAGTTGCCATGTGAGTTTGAAATCTGACCATTGGAACACGTGTCAGTTCCTTAGTGACCCAGGGTCATTTTGGACAAATCAGGTCGGGTTGCCAAGTGGCTATAAATAGCCCACCCCCTACAACCATAAACGGTTGGCTGCTCAAATTGAAAGTACGAATTTTGTCGTTTGAGAGCAACCCACCTCGAAGCCTTTGAGAGAGAATTCCTTGCGAGGATAAAGCCCTAACCACCAGAGCCAGAGAAAATTGGGCATCACTTAAGTCTTCTTGTCTGTGTGATCTGAAGACTTATTACACTTGAGGACTGTGCATCCTCCAGCCGGTTAGGCGTCGCGTTCTGAGCATCCAAGAGACATTGTGGATTGCCGGTGAACAAAGTCTGTGAAGGTTTGGGAGTCTACCTTGAAGACTTACCAGAGTGATTGGGCGAGGTCTATGTGACCTTAGCTCAAGGAGAATACGGTGAGGACTGGGTGTCCTGAGCTGCGTGTTCAGGACTGGGTGTCCGGGACTGTGTGTCCTAAGGTTTAAATACCTAGCCGCTCCAACCAGACGTACAGTTGTCACAGCAACTGGAACTGGTCCAACAAATCATTGTCTTCAACGAGTCACTGGTTTCATCTTCACTTCACTTCCCTTTACTTACTGTTACTCCTTGTGAAGTCATTGTATGTTTGCACTATCATTTGTCTTCACTGAGTGACTGCGTGTTCTGTTTGGCTTCACAATATCTTCCTACCTGATCCTTACTACCGAGCTGCTATTAGTATTTGTGCTTTCACTTCATTGAATACTTGACTATGGTTTGCCTAGTGTAGTCTACCTTCCGCTGCATGGTAATAGGTTTAATTTTATCGTTTGTCTTCAAAACTTCTATGTTTTGAATACTTTCATAAAAATCGCCTATTCACCCCCCTCTAGTCGATATAACGCACTTTCAATTGGTATCAGAGCAAGCTGCTCTCTTGTTCTGTGTGATTCGGTTTAACCACCTGGAGTTTTAGCTATGTCGACTGCAGGGATAATTAAAGTCTCCGCTGCGTGCCCCGTCTTCGATGGAACTGAATATCCCTACTGGAAGAATAAGATGCGCATGCATCTTGAAGCCATTGACGTCGACCTATGGTATGTCGTCGAGAATGGCGTTCCCAAGGCTGGAGAAGGTGTCACTGCTGCTGATGTCAAGAAATTCGTTCAACTGGACTTTACTGCCAAGAATATCATCTGTGGTCATCTGACCAAAGGACAGTATGGCCGTGTGAGTGCTTTGAAGACATCCAAGCTGGTTTGGGACTGGCTCTCCAAGGTCAATGAAGGCATCTCAACCCAGAGAGATCAGAGAATCAGTGTCCTTCGCAACCTCTTCAACCGCTTCAAGCGAAATGACAATGAGAATGTCCAGCACACATTTGACCGACTCACTAACATCACAAATGAGCTTCAAGCCCTCGGCGCCACTAAGATTACCAAACATGAAGTCGTCAAGACGCTGCTGAGATCACATGATAGTTCGTTTGACATCCTGGCCCTGATGATTCAAGAACGTCCTGATTTCAAGACACTCGATCCGTCTGACATACTTGAGAGGCTCAACACACATGAGTTTCAGTTTTCGGAGAAAAGAGATATCTACGGTCCAAACTATGGGCGAACTCGTGCCTTGAAGGCAAAAGATGTCTCGTTATCTGAAGAAGAATCTGACAGCAATTCTGATGATCCTGAAAACATTGGAAGGGAACTTGCTATGCTTGTCAAGAAGTTCCAAAAATTCACCAAGAAGAAAGGCTTCAGAAAGTCTTCCCGATCAAGTTCAAGGAATGATGAAGCTCCTGCTCATGACTACAAGAAGAAAACATGTCACAAGTGCAAGAAACTTGGCCACTTCATCTCTGAGTGTCCACAGTGGGACAATGAGAACAAAAAGAAGAAGAAGAGCAAGGAATATGACTCTGATGACAAGAAGAAGAAGAAATACTCAAAGTCTTCTTCCAAGTCTTCCTCAAAGTCTTCATCACACAAGAAGAGCTCATCTGGCAAGGCACGTGCGTTTGTTGGCAAGGAAATGGATTCAGAGGAGGAGTCTGCTTCTGAGGAGGCAGAGGTGGAGTCTGAGGAGGAATCCGACTCAGGCGTCGCAAGTCTGGCTATATCATACGTTGCCAAGTCCATCTTCAACACTGAAGACAATGACTTCATCACCGACACCGATGCAAATGACAAGGACTACTCCGCTTCTACCTACTGCTTCATGGCACGCGGTGCCAAGGTAACCACACGCACTACTCACTATCAAACATCTAGTGACGATGACTCTGATTGTGGTTCAAAACCTAGCTACAAAACACTTGCTAAAATTGCAACTGAACAACAGAAAGCTATGGAACATATTCAAAAACTGTTAGACAAAAGCGATGATCTGTTAGGTGCTGAAATGACTCGATCTGAATCCTTAATTGAAGACATAAAAAATCTTCACGTTAAGTATCAGGAACTTGAAAGTCGTCATGAAACTCTCTCAACAACTCATGAAAAGCTTTCCTATGATTATCTTCAAAGGAAGCAAGATCTTGAGAAATTGAGAGCGGTTCATGAAGATCTTCAAACGGAAAACGAGTCACTTCGCGCCAAATAGATCAGTCCCGCTCAGGAAGGATTTGAACCACCATGTCTTAAATGCATTGAGCGTGATAATGCTACTTCTGTTGCTGAATGTTCTACTGCTACTGCTGTTGCAATATCTTCAACTGTTGATGTGGTAACTAACCCCTCTGCTGAGGATACCACCGCTATTGCTGATGAGAATGCTAGGTTGAAGACATTGCTTGAAACAGGGATGTACAAAAGTCTTAAAGGGCATCAGACGCTATGTGATGTCCTGAAAAAGCAGATTCTGAACCGAAACCCTAGGAAAGAGGGTGTAGGGTTCGTAAGGAAAATGAATGCAGATGGCTCTTACTGGAAACCTAAGCAGTACCCCAAAACCATGTGGGTTGCTGCAAAGGAACCTTCAGCAGATCCATCCAATCTATCTGGCTTCACTTGTGCTAACCCCATTATCATTGATGAATCCTTTGATGCAAATTATATACTGTTTAAGAATCAGAATGGTGAAGTGTTTGCCAGGTACATTGGTACTAACTGCAGGAATGGACCGCCTATGAAGAAGATCTGGGTTCCAAAAGGGTGTCTGGAGAGTCTTCCTGTGAATGTCATCATGACACCTCACGTGAAGAAGACAAACCTCAGACCAAAGGCTTCATACGGTCCAAAGGCTTCATACAGACAGAGGACTCACCTGAGTCACACTAACGCAAATGTTTTGCAGGGAAACCATACTCAGGCATATGAATATGAGAGCGGTTCATCAAACCGCCATGTTCATAAGACCAAGAACTATTCTGCTTATTCTTATGAGTACTATTGTCCGCCTGCAAGACTGTTTGCTAAGGCTTCAAAGCCAAAATACTCAGATGCTGCACTTGGACTTATTGCTTCTAAGCCGCCCTTGATGTGGGTGGCTAAGAAAGCTTAACTCTCTTTTGCAGGGAAAGGTCTCCAGCAGAAAACCAAAATCGTCAAACGCTATTGCTGGGGACCTTAAACATCTTGTAGGGCGCAAGATCAAATGCCCAAATGGTCTTACTATGTACTTCGTACCTGAATCGCTTGCTACTCTCCCTATTAGTCCTAACCTAGATCTAAGCTTTCATAACCCACTGGTTCGTCAAATGTTTTTGCTTCACAATGCTCTTGGTGAAGCCTATCCCCCTAACTGCACTGTAGGGTACGACACCAGCGTCTTTAGAATGGATTATTGATAGTGGGTGTACAAATCACATGACTGGCAAAAGAAGTCTTCTTATGGACTCAACCTTACGTCCATCCGACAAGAGCCACATCACATTTGCTGACACTGGTAAAAGTAAGGTATTGGGTCTAGGTAGAGTTGCAATCTCAAGGGATCAACACATGGATAAAGTCATGCTTGTTGAATCCCTTGGCTTCAACTTAATGTCTGTCTCAACGCTTTGCGATTTGAACATGATCGTAATATTTGGAAGATATCGTTGCCTTGTACTAATGGAATCTGACAAGTCTCTAGTGTTTGAAGGGTATCGAAAAGATGATTTGTACGTGGTAGATTTCTCAGCAGGGCCACAGCTTGCAGTATGTCTTCTAGCAAAGGCTTCAGAATGCTGGCTCTGGCATCGGAGGCTTGGACACGCTGGCATGAGGAACCTCCACACCCTTGCAAAGAAGAAGCATGTCATAGGCATCGAGGGCGTCAAGTTGAAGAAAGACCACTTATGCGGTGCCTGTGAAGCAGGGAAGATGACGAGGGCCAAACATCCCTCGAAGACAATCATGACCACTACTCGACCCTTCGAAATGCTTCACATGGATCTTTTTGGTCCCACTCATTACTCAACTCTAACTACTACTGCTTGCCTCTATGGCTTTGTTATTGTTGATGATTATTCTAGATATACTTGGGTGCACATAATCCTTTACAAGACTGAAGTGCAGGATGTCTTCAGACGCTTCGCCAATCGAGCTATGAACAATTTTGGCGCCAAGATAAAGCACATCAGAAGTGACAATGGCACTGAATTCAAGAACACTGGCCTTGATACATATGTTGACACCTTGGGTATCATACATGAATTCTCAGCTCCGTACATGCCACAGCAGAATGGCGTCGTCGAACGCAAGAACAGAACACTCATTGAGATGGTCAGAACGATGCTAGATGAATACAAGACCCCAAGAAAATTCTGGCCTGAAGCCATTGGTACTGCATGCCATACAATCAATCATGTTTATCTTCACAAGCTTCTAAACAAGACATCTTATGAGCTCCTTACTGGCAAGAAGCCAAATGTCAGTTACTTCAGAGTATTTGGCGCAAGGTGCTGGATCAAGGACCCACATCACACCTCAAAGTTTGCACCAAAAGCACATGAGGATTTTATTCTTGGATATGGAAAGGATTCGCACTCCTACAGAGTCTTCAATCTCTTTCATTACAAAGTGGTTGAAACAGTGGATGTGAGGTTTGATGAGACCAACGGTTCACAGAGAGAGCAACTGCCAAATGTCCTAGATGAAGTTCCATCCAGTGAATCAATCAAGCTAATGGGAACTGGAGAAATTATACCTTCTGAAGCTCATCCTGAAGAAGAACTTATCATCTCAGCACCTGATCAACATGAAGACAATGCTCAGCCTGAAGACATTCCTTCTAACAACGACAATGATCAGCAAGAGCAAAGTCTTCGCCCTGTACATCCTCGCGTTGCTAAGTGCAGATTGAAAGAATAATTGATAGCATCAATGCACCTGGTCCACTCACTCGTTCAAGGGCAACTCAGCTAGCAAATTTCTGTGGGCACTTTGCATTCGTCTCAATAACAGAACCCAAGAAAGTTGAAGAAGCCTTCATGGAACCTGAATGGATTCAAGCTATGCAAGAAGAGCTTCAACAGTTTGAGCTGAATAATGTACGGGAACTGGTTAAGCGTCCTGATCCACGGAAGCACAATATAATAGGCACCAAATGGATATACCACAACAAGCAAGATGAGCAAGGTCAAGTTGTCATAAACAAAGCTCGTCTCGTTGCTCAAGGATATACTCAAGTGGAAGGCATTGCCTTCGATGAAACATTTGCTCCTATGGCTAGACTTGAAGCCATACGCATACTGCTGGCCTATGCAAATCATCATAACATACTTCTATATCAAATGGATGTGAAGAGTGCCTTTCTCAATGGCAAGATTGAAGAATAAGTGTATGTTGCACAACCGCCTGGCTTTGAAGATCCAAAACATCCTGACATGGTGTACAAGGTCAACAAGGCACTGTATGGCCTCAAACAAGCCCCTCAGCCTGGTATGACACACTCAAATACTTCCTGAAGAGCAAAGGCTTCATACCTGGTTCCCTAGACCCCACTCTCTTCACGAAGACATATGATGGTGAACTGCTTGTGTGCCAAATATATGTGGATGACATTATCTTCGGCTGCACCAATCAGAAGTACAGTGAAGAGTTTGGATATATGATGCAAGAGCAATATCAGATGTCTATGATGGGAGAGCTAAAGTTCTTCCTCGGTCTTCAAATACGACAACAACGCAATGGCATCTTCATATCTCAAGAGAAGTATCTCAAAGATTGCCTGAAGAAGTTCGGTATGAAAGACTGTAAAGGCTTCACAACACCAATGCCAGCCAAACATCATCTGGGTCCTGACGACAATGGTAAAGAGTTCGATCAAAAGGTATACCGCTCCATGATTGGTTCTTTACTTTATCTATGTGCATCTAGGCCAGATAATATGCTTAGTGTTTGCATGTGTGCTCGATTTCAAGCGGCACCGAAGGAGTCGCATCACTTAGCTGTGAAGAGAATTCTTCGATATTTGGCTCACACCCCAACTCTAGGATTATGGTATCCAAAGGGCTCAGAGTTTGATCTGGTTGGATTTTCGGATGCTGATTATGCTGGTGACAAAGTCGATCGCAAGTCTACATCAGGCACATGTCACTTTCTGGGACGATCACTTGTATGTTGGTCTTCAAAGAAGCAGAACTGTGTATCTCTCTCCACTGCTGAATCTGAATACATTGCTGCTGGATCTTGCTGCGCTCAGCTTCTGTGGATGAAGCAAACACTCAAGGACTATGGCATTCATCTGAAGCAAGTGCCACTTTACTGCGACAACGAAAGCGCCATCAAGATTGCCAACAACCCAGTTCAGCACTCGAAGACAAAGCACATTGAAATTCATCATCACTTTCTCAGAGATCATGTTGTGAAGGAAGACATTGATATCATACACGTCAACACTGAAGAGCAATTGGCAGATATCTTCACCAAGCCCTTGGATGAGAAGAGGTTTTGCAAGTTACGGTGTGAGCTAAATATCCTGGAATCCTCAAATGTCCTGTGATCAGGCACACATCCTAACCCTTATGCATATTGATGACTTAGATGTGCAACACATGAAGTAAAGTATATCTTCAATCAATGAAGACATACATTCTAGGTGTGAATACATTAATGTGCAATTTGACTTTGGAGTGCCACGATAATTGTGCGCCGTGTATGGGTCTAATACTTCCCATACGGTGGGTAACACCACCACCAAACGTTCTATCTTGAAGTGTTTCACTCATGGCGTTACCTTGCAATGTCTTCACATTTGGTTTGGCTTCGATCTCAACATATTTTCATGATTATCTTCACTATGTTGATTATAGATATATATATATATACTAGTGTTCTGTCCTCTACAGCATTCACTTATCGCTATGTCTTCGTGTTGAATCTTTTGAACTAAGTGAATGTGATCGGACCCTAACCTTTCTATGCTTTCTATCTCAAACTCTATCTCTCCAAGTCATATGCATTCTATTGAAACTGTCGAATATCTTCTCTGCGTCCTTGTCAGCAGAAGATACAGAGACAACCATTAAGTCCGTTTTCAATGCTTATTCCTCGACATGAAATCCGGAGAAGTAGGAACGACCACCCGACAATCCAGGCGTGCATGGGACGTGGAACAAACCCCAAAATTCCGCATAATGGCCATGTGTTCCTCAGATGCGAATCGCTAGGGGCACCTGTGTAATAGCACAGTGCCGCCCCTGTACCTATAAATACACACTCACAGCGGTCATTATCTCTTCTTCCACCCTCGCATGAACCCTAGCGCCACCGCTAGCCCTCGACGACGCCGGCGATGAAGCGCTTCGCTGCCGCAACCTTTCCGACGCCGTCTTCACGCCGACCGCGGACATTGTCCTCTCCGCCGTTGCCGTGGGTGTCCTCCGTCGCCAAGTTAGGGCACGGAAGATCGAACTGCTCGGCCTCATCTTACACTCCGTCTAGCAGTTCTTAGTGTGGTAAATAAAACTTCCTCTTTTTACAGCACCGTTGATCCTATGGATTTGTCACTTTCTACCACAAGCAGTTTCTGTTCACACAAGTTAGATCTCTCTCATACTGCATCTCATAACATGCCTAGTATATTCACTTATGCTTCACAAAGTAGTTAGATTCCTCACTTGTACTGATCTCTGGATTCGTACAAATCTGGAACCAACTTCTTATCTATGAGTGAATGTCTTCGCACGATGAGGTCAATGTCTTCTAAACTGATTTATCTTCAAAATCTTCTGAGAATGCATATGACCTCTTCCCCTTCCCTCGCACCTTAATGCTGTCACAGGTACATGTCCGTGGGAGAATCCTTTGGTTCTCATAGTCTGCATTCATTTGCAGAATTGTTACAGCATCACATAAATTCGTCCGAAGCCAGTTCATGTTGGTCCAGCAAACGAAAACCTTTGAAGCCTTTGAACGTCTTGAAGCCTTTCAAGTTAAAGTTTATGGCTTCATAGAAAGCAGCAAGGAAGGGTGACAGAAAGCGTCATGGTGAGACCTACAGAGATCTGCCAAATGAACTCTCAGAAATGTACAAGACAGATCCTGAAGAGGATTACAGTCAGCGTAAGACCCGAATCCAAGGGATTCGAAGATATTGGGCAGAACAATGGTTCAAATACCGATTTGTTACCCAGGAGTATGCTGAGAAAAACGCCATCAAGAGACCGTGGGGAGACATCCTATTCAAGAATCTTCTACCCAGGTCCAGAGATGAAGCCATTGCTCAAGGCTTCTATCCATGCATGGTCCGTGGACCACAGCCTGCTGATGCACACTCGTCGTCACTGCTATGGTGTTGTGACGACAATCTGTTCAAGCGCATCACCGTCCAGCAAGCCTACGATGGAATTACTCACGCACGACCGTGAGCATCATGAAATTGGTGATGGAGGAAGGTTGATGATGACGATGGCGACGGATTCCCCTCTCCGGATCCCCGAACGGACCGCGGATCAGCCTTCCCGAGAGAGATTAGGGCTTGGCGATGGCTCTGTATCATAAAACGCGATGAATCCTTCTCTCTGTTTTTTTCTCCCCGAACGTGAATATATGGTGAGGGAGTCCTAGATTAGGGGGTGTTTGGGTAGCCGGACTATACCTTCAGCCGGACTCCTGGACTATGAAGATACAAGATTGAAGACTTCATCCCATGTTCGGATGGGACTTTCCTTGGCGTGGAAGGCAAGCTTGGCGATGCGCATATTCAAGATCTCCTACCATTGTAACCGACTCTGTGTAACCCTAACCCTATCCGGTGTCTATATAAACCGGAGGGTTGTAGTCCGTAGGCAATCAACTCCATACACAACAATCATACCATAGGCTAGCTTCTAGGGTTTAGCCTCCTTGATCTCGTGGTAGATCTACTCTTGTACTACCCATATCATCAATAGTAATCAAGCAGGAGTAGGGTATTACCTCCATCGAGAGGGCCCGAACCTGGGTAAAACAAAGTGTCCCCTGTCTCCTGTTACCATCCGGCCTAGACGCACAGTTTGGGACCCCCTACCCGAGATCCGCCGGTTTTGACACCGACATTGGTGCTTTCATTGAGGGTTCCTCTATGCCGTCATAATCTGGAAGGATGCCTCTTCCCATCTTTAAAGACGGTGTCGTTGCTAAGGGAGCCTTGGCTGTCGGCCAAACCCTCGGGCTAGGTGGTTTTCTCATGACCACCTGTTCGGCTGTTGCACCGACGGTGACCTCTCGGGTCATCATAAGCAACCTACACGTCAGCTCGGAGCTTGTCGAGCAGCTAGATCCAATGGAGCTCTCTTCCGTAAAAGAGCTCTTGGATCGCATCGCCGCCCTGGGGGTCGCTACGGATTACGACTAGGTTGGGCTTAAACCCGATCTAAGAGAAATTAACTCTCCCAAAGTCACCCACCACGTTGCCGTGGTAGAGGCGCAGTGCGGCGACCCTTCATCTATTTTAAGGACTAGCTACGTCCGAATTCCTGACTCCTCCAAGCCGGATACCTGCGGAGGGGAGGATGTAACTCAAGACCTGAGCTTAGGATCAGGCAACGGGCTAGATTCGTTCCACAAAATCCAAGAATCTGAACTTCAGAGTTCGAAAACTCTTCGGCCTCCGAATCTTGGATTGGGTGAGGTTTCAGATTCAAGGACACCCGCCCACCCGAACATAAGCGATCTCTCCCAAATCAGGCAGAGGCCCGAGGAAACAGTACATCATTACTGGGCCAGATTCCTCCTGGTTTTGAACAGGATAAAGGATTGCCGCGAGGAAGACGCAATCTCAATTTTCTGCAGTAATTGCACGGACGAGGGAATCCTTAACACCGTAAGTCGTCGTGATATTACACGCTTCGCTGACTTGGCGTCCATAGTACAAAAATATTGTGCGATGGAAAGAGCCTGGAAAACCGAAATAAAATTTTGGGATAATCCGGCCTTGAATAGTAATCCCGTCCGAACTAAGAGGGTGCATCATCATAGGACACCCGGGATAAACACCAAAAAGCCAAAACCCTCTGCAGGGCATGGAACCGTACTGGAAAGGTGGCTTGATGGACCCTGTAGAATTCACAGTTCAGAGGACGCCACACCAACTCACAGCCTTAGAGCATGTTGGATACTCTGGCAGGTGGCCAAAATTGGCGAGGACCTCTTAATCCTGGAGGCTGCAGAAAGCCAGCCCGAGGACACCAGTACCGTTCGCACAGTCTTCGAGACTTTCGCATCAAACAATGTGCGAAAAAGAACACTCCGCAGCCTCGCCGAAGTCTATCAAGTTGCAAAAATAAATCCATGGAGCGACACTGCTATTACCTTCAACGCAAGTGATGAACCTAAATTCCGAACAGCCCGAGCACCAGCCGCATTGGTCCTCAGTCCCATAGTGGACGGCTTTCGCCTCACCAAGGTGCTCATGGATGGAGGCAGCGGACTGAACCTCATTTATGAGGAAACCCTTCAAAAAATGGAAATAGACTGGAGCCGCGTCGAGCGAAGTAGCACAACCTTTAGAGGAATAATCCCCAGTTGGGAAGCGCACTGCACAGGAAAAATCACACTAGATGTGGTGTTCGGCACGTTGGATAATTACAGGTCCGAAGAAGTCACGTTTCAAGTGGCCCCGTTTAAGAGCGGACATCACGCTTTACTGGGACGGGAAGCATTCACAATATTCCAAGCAATACCCCATTACGGGTACATGAAGCTTAAGATGCCCAAGCCAAACGGAATTATCACTCTAGCTAGTGATCCGGACGTCGCACTCCGCGCCGAAAACAACACGGCCGCATTAGCCCTTGAGGCACTATCCGAAGCCCTAGCGGCCGAGGAACTGACTGCGCTGCGCTCCATGGTTAACAGGGATGATGTGATACTCGATAAGAGATCCAAATCCACATCCTTCAAGCCAGCTGACGAAATAGTCAAATTCCAGGTGCATCCAACGGACCCCAATAAAACAGCTTCCATCGGGGCACGACTGAGCCCTGATGTCAACGCCGCACTGCAAGAGTTCCTACGAGAGAACTGGGACATTTTCGCCTGGCACCCTTCAGACATGCCAGGGATCCCACGCAAGCTGGCCGAACACAGCTTAAATATCCTAAAAGGATTTAAACTTGTCAAACAAGCCTTTCGGCGTTTTTCCGAACCCAAGAGATAGGCTATGGGAGAGGATCTAGCCAAGCTATTGGAGGCCGGATTCATTAGAGACATAAAACATCGAGACTGGCTAGCAAACTTGGTGATGGTACCAAAGAAGGACAAATCCTGGCGCCTGTATGTCGATTTTAAAGACCTTAACAAGGCTTGCCCAAAGGATCCCTTCCCCCTCCCCCGTATCGATCAAATTATCGATACCACCGCAGGACACGAATCGTTGTGTTTCCTCGATGCATACTCCGGTTACCATCAAATCAAGATGGCAGAATCAGACCAAGCTGCAACAGCATTCATCACACCATACGGCCCATTCTGCTTCAACACAATGCCCTTCGGGCTGAAAAACGCCGGCGCAACATATCAGCGCATGATCCAGACATGTATGGCAAATCAGATCGGCAAAACAGTGGAGGCATATGTGGATGATGTGGTCGTCAAATCAAGACATGTCGAATCTCTAATAGACGACTTGAGGCTTACATTCGATAACCTCCGAAAATATGACATCAAGCTCAATCCGGAAAAATGCGTCTTCGGCGTTCCAGCCAGAAAGCTCTTGGGCTTCATTGTATCCGGTAGAGGAATTGAAGCAAATCCAGCCAAGATCCGAGCTTTGTCACAATTGGATATCCCAAAGGACCTCAAACAAATACAAAAATTAACCTGATGCGTGGCGGCTTTAAGCCGCTTCATCTCTCGCTTGGGAGAAAAGGCACTACCCCTCTATCGCCTCCTTCGGCACACCGAACACTTCGAGTGGACGGAGACCGCCACGGCCGGACTTGATGAAATAAAAGCCATATTGGCAAAAAACCCAGTCCTGGCCGCGCAGAACACCAGCGAACCAATGTTATTGTACATTGCAGCAACACATCAAGTTGTTAGCGCAGTGCTCATTGTCGAGCGGGAAACGGACGGACACAAATTCCCCCTTCAAAGGCCGGTCTACTACGTATCCACTGTCCTCACTCCATGCAAATCACGGTACCCACATTATCAAAAGATTGCATACGCGGTATTCATGGCATCCCGGAAGCTACGACACTACTTTCAAGAGTGTTCCATAACAGAAGCCTCGGAAGTACCACTCAACGATATTATCAACAACCGCGACGCAACAGGCCGGATTGCAAAATGGGCCATCGAGCTCCGCCCGTTCGATATAACCTATAAGCCACGGCGAGCTATCAAATCGCAAGTTTTGGCCGACTTCGTCGCAGAATGGACGGAGGCCGAGCTCCCTAAAGAGTACGACACATACTCGAACTAGATTATGCATTTTGACGGCTCCAAAATGTTGGCCGAACTGGGGGCTGGCGTCGTCCTGACGTCCCCTACAGGAGACACAGTCCAATATGTGCTCTAGATCATGTACATGGATTCCAACAATGCAGCCGAATATGAGGCCCTCCTACATGGTCTTCAGGTAGCAGTGTCCATGGGTATCCAGCGCCTAGAGGTACGCGGGGATTCAAACCTCGCGATATCCCAAATAAATGGAGACTTTGACGCCAAGGACCCAAAAATGGCAGCTTATCACAACGCCGTCCTAAAAATGTCAGCTCGGTTCAAAGGGCTGGAGTTTCACCATATCGCCCGAGAAAACAATCAAGCAGCAGACGTCCTGGCACGCATCGGAGCAAAACGTGATGCAGTCCCCCCCAACATCTTTTTGGAAAGATTGTTCAAACCATCCGTAGCATGGGAGGGGGAACCGACAAATAACAGCCCGGACTCAGCCGCACCACTCGACGCCAAACAATCTGACACAATTGGAGGCTCTGCCAATGAAATTACACCTTCAGCCCATGTAATAATGGCGGTCATCGCCCCATGGACAGAACCATTCCTAGCCTACCTTACTTGGCAGGAACTCCTGGAGGACCAAAACGAGGCCCGCCGCGTAGTGCGGCGATCTAAAGCCTATAGAGTCCATGAGGGAGAGCTTTATAAAAAAAGCACTACCGGAGTCCTTGAAAGGTGCATATCCAAAGAGGAAGGGCGGAACCTTCTGGCTGAAATTCATGCCGGACTCGGTGGTCACCACGCCGCTGCTCGGTCCCTTGTTAGCAAGGCTTTCCGTACAGGCTTTTATTGGCCGACGACCCGGGCAGACGCTCAGGACTTAGTCCAATGATGCGCTGGTTGCCAACTTTTTGGCAACCAAAGCCATATGCCACCCACCGCACTCCAAACTATACCCATCACCTGGCCTTTTGCGGTCTGGGGGCTTGACATGGTCGGACCCCTTAAAGGTGGAACCGATAGGAAAAAATACTTACTGGTCATGGTGGACAAATTCACCAAATGGATAGAAGCCAAGCCTGTTAAAATGGCCGAATCTGGACCTATGATAGACTTCATATCCGGGGTTGTACACCGTTATGGCATCCCCCACAGCATCATAACCAATAACGGTACAAACTTTACCACCGACGAGGTAAAACTCTGGTGCAAAAACATGGGCATCAAGCTCGATTATGCTTCCGTCTATCACCCACAAACCAACAGCCAGGTCGAACGTGCAAATGGTCTTATAATGAGCGGCATTAAACCCAGACTGGTGCGGTCCCTCAAGGAATCTAACACGCACTGGGTAGAGGAGCTCGACTCCGTACTATGGGGGCTGCGGACCACGCCAAATCGCACCACCGGATACACACCATTTTTTATGGTGTACGGCGCAGAGGCAGTTCTGCCCTGCGACATAATTCATGACTCACCTAGAGTGCGCATGTATGAAGAAAGAGAAGCCGAGCTCGATCGGCAGGACAACTTGGACGCCCTGGAGGAGGAGCGTGACGTGGCAAAAGCCCGTTCCGCACTTTATCAACAGCAGGCCCGAAGATATCAAAGCAGAGAAGTACGGGCCAAAAATTACAATGTTGGCGAACTAATTCTACGCCTGCTGGATAAGAAAAAGGACAAACTCAAGCCCAAGTGGGAAGGTCCATTCATAATCGACCAAGTCCTGACTGGCGGGGCGTACCGCCTGCAAGATGCGTCGGATAACCGACTCGAGCCGAACCCGTGGAACGCCACCCGTCTCCGAAAATTCTATGCCTAGCGCCGGACTCTGTGTTCGTCTCCTTCCTCTATCCATTTTTTTGCATTTTTCTGTCTTACATTTCTCTCCTTCCCCTCTTTTCTTTTATAGCCCTTAAATTCTTATCTAGTGACGTGCTACTCGCGCTCATTAAACCTGGGGGCTTCTTTAACAGAAGCTTATTTATACGGGCTTCACGCCCAACACATGCGTCAAACTTCCGCATGTACCTTTTTCTTCACCATTATATGCATCGATATGACTTAAGTTTCGGCCAAGCTGGGTTGCCTGGCTCCTGTGCTTACCCCTACGTTCCTGATTGTTCGGCTAGGTGGTAAAGGGAGCACCTCTGCGATTGTTACTGCCGGGTCAGCCGGATGTGTACCTCAGACTGGGTGAAGCCGAAAGCTAGCGTTCTTAAGGGAATGTTCGGTCGGTGAGATAAAAGATGATCTTTTTTTATGCGCCCCCAAATGCTTTTTTCTACGTCTTTTTACACAGTCCGGACATGCACTTTAGGGCATGCCTCCCAGCGGAAGGAACCCCTAACGGAACTATTCTCTCTGGAAGATGTTTCTTACTAACCATGTAATATAACATAACTAGTCGGGCACTTGTCTGATAAAGCACTAATGACCCCTACGCCTGGTCTCCACGCATACCGCGGTTCTTATATAACCGCTATGGTATTCGGACACACTCCGGACCGTCAGGTCCCGAGGTCGAAGCGAAAAGGTCGGCAACGACAAACGATCTACAATCCGGCTAGAAGGCATTACACATGTCAATTCAAAATTACATAGTCATTCTGACTAATTGTATTCCTCTTCTATACCATCTAACAGGCTGTCTAATTTATAGTCCTGCTGGGAATACTTCGCGGCCAACTCTACTTGGCCATATACTAAGCTCACAGGGAACTCCTTCCCGTCAGGCCACACTGGTCCGACCTCGGCCATGTGGTTTGGGTCAGACTTCGTAAAACGGGTCTTCACCATGGCCCAGGCTTCCCTAGCGCCTTGTCAGCAGGCCGATATCTTCCACAACTGGAAGCACCGCCGAGCTCCCTTCAGCTTCTCCGCAAGCTCTCCAAGGCCCTCGGGCATGGAGTGGGCAGGCCATAAGGCTTGGGCAACACCTCGCATCGCCTGCCGAATTCGCTCGTGCAGTTGCATGAGTTCGGGAAGAAGGTCACCCATAGAACCGGGCATCTCCTCTGCAGGACGACCTGTGAGCATACCTACAGACATTACTCTGTTAGTCGACTTCTTCGCCGAACTCTTTTTTCAAAGTTCGTTCAAGCACTTACTAAAAATGCCGCGTCGAAGCCGCTGATTCTCCCTCGTGGAGTCCGGCAGCTGACCACGAACATCTTTAAGTTCGACGTCCAGCTTGGTGTTGGCATCCTGAAGATCATTCTTCTCTCGCCCCACCCTTGTCAACATACTCTCACCGGCCTTTAGCTGGCGTAAGAGTTGTTGTTTGTCCGGATCGAGTCCGGCGCCATCTGCAATATGATTTGTCAGATTTACACCCACACCGCACAATACTAATCTTTCGAAGTGTATCTTACCTAAGGGGGTCTCTTTAGGCTCCCCTTCTACGGCTAGTGCGGCCTCTAGTTGGGCCTTGCACTTTTCCAGCTCCTGGGACAGTACAGTATTCTTCTCTGTAAGAACCTGCATATTAAAAGATCCTTAAATCAGTTGCTCTAACGGTTTCAAGTCTCGGGGGCTACTGGTATATATATGTTTGACCAAAATTTTCTTACCCGTATGTCTTTTACATACTGCTCCGTGGCTCTGGCTAAACCATTTTGAGCGGCACGGAGGTACGCATCTCCTGAATTAAAGGCATCTAAAGCCTCTTGGGAGAAACAAGCGTCTCGTAGAACTGTCCAGCGACGCCTGTGGTTCATGGCACTCTCCACTTCAGAATTCGTGGCAGACAGCCTGTCCTCATCCTCTGTCGGAGGAGCGTCCGGTACGCGCCTTGTGCTCGCCTCCGCTTCCCGGCCAGCCGTTGGAGCCTGGCTGGTGGAGGCGCGATTGGCAACCTCTCCGGATGTAGTCCGGCGAGGTCTCCTCGTTCTGAAGATAGCACGAACGTTAAATATGCCCTGACAGAATAACACTAGGGAAATAGAGGGTGCGCTATACCTTTGCGCCGGCATCTCAGTCCGGACTTCATTCCTTTTTGCCCCACGGGGCCCTGCGGCCCCTCATTGGCTAGCCGCCACAGGTTCGGCCTCCTGCCTCGGAAAACTCCCCTGCAAAACACGGTTATGGTCAGAAACACCGGAATACGCGAGAGTGCAATCTCTCTCAAGGGAATGAGACTCCAGTTTCTGTCACCTGGGAGGCCGGAATTAACCCTGGGTAATCAACCATGATGGCTACCAAGGTATTGTCCTTGCTTAGCTGGTGGAACACCCCGTCGATAAGATCCACCGATATGTCCGGATCCTCTTTGGAGTCCGGATTGAGGGACCGTTCTGGGTCCTCAGGCTGTGGAGGGCGGCTGCTTATGTCCTTTACCTCCTGTCGCAGTTCCTGCATTGAAGTCGTTAGACTACCTTTCTAACCATGGGAGTATAAAACAAACGGGCAAGTGCAATTGTTCACTTACCCAACTTGGAGGGACGTACATACTGAATCTGGCCTGCGGATTGACGCGGAGGAATTCCTCCTTTTCTCCCTTATACAAAGAGGATAGGATCTTTACTAAGGCGGCGGCTAAGTCTGGCCCCTTACGGCCATAACGTGTGGTGTCGTCCTCCCCGTTGAAATCCCACACGGGGTGGCCTCTATATTGAAGCGGCTGCACCCCCCGCATAATGCATGCGGCCATGACTCCAATCGTGGTTAGTCCGGAATGAGCCAACAATCTTATCCGGCCCATCAGGTAAAGGACGTCTCTGTCACTTTCTCTCTGAGAGCTTCGCGGACGCCAGCTCCAGCGTTTCTTCAATGGAGCACTGTTGAACTCAGGGAGACCGGCCCGGATAGGGTCCGGTAGCGGGACGTCATCTATGTAAAACCATTCCGAAGGCCAGTCCTCGGACGCCTTCTTTGGGGTTCCGGATAGGTATCCGGTCCCGGCGATGCGTCATACTTCGGCTCCGCCCACTTGATATTAGACTCCTTTTCAGAACGGGGCACCAGGCAGAATAACCTCTTCCACAGAGCGAAATGAGCCTCAACGCCTAAAAATAGCTCGCAGAGGGCGACGAAACCCGCAGTGTGCAATATGGAGGCAGGCGTGAGATTGTGCAGCTGGAGGCCGTAGAACTCTAGAAGCCCACGGAGAAATGGGTGAATTGGAAATCCCAGTCCCCTTATTAGATAGGGGACGAGGCACACCCGCTCTCCTTTAGAAGGATTGGGGGTGTTCTCCGCTTGTTTTCCGCCATTATAGGTGGCGAGACCGGCTCGGACCGGGACCATGCATGCCTGAGGGAGGAATCCCTGGGCCTGAAGTGACGCTAACTTGCTATGCGGGATGGTGCAACTCTCCCAGTCCCCGGGTTTGGGACCGGAGGGGCGAGGGGAGGAGCTGTGACGGCTGGTCATGATTGGAATGGACCTTTGCTGGAGGCGCTCTGATGATAACTCGCGGAAAGGAGAGGATGTGGTTTGGACCTAAATTCCCATCCCGTTAAATAGGCGGCTCGTTAATACGGCTAGGGGTGTGGATGTAAAAACGCCCTGGCTTTTCGCATATTTGTTTGAACACGTGGAAGACGGCCATTATTGGGCACGGAAGCCAAGGAGTACTACATTACAAAAATCGGACATTATTCCTACAGGTACACAAGATTTGGAGAAGAACCCGCCTTGCAATGCCGAACAATCCGCGCGCCGGACTCGTCGTCATTGAAGCCTGGTTCGGGGGCTACTGAGGGAGTCCTGGATTAGGGGGTGTTCGGGTAGCCGGACTATACCTTCAGCCGGACTCCTAGACTATGAAGATACAAGATTGAAGACTTCGTCCCATGTCTGGATGGGACTTTCCTTGGCGTGGAAGGCAAGCTTGGCGATGCGGATATTCAAGATCTCCTACCATTGTAACCGACTCTGTGTAACCCTAACCCTATCCGGTGTCTATATAAACCGGAGGGTTGTAGTCCGTAGGCAATCAACTCCATACACAACAATCATACCATAGGCTAGCTTCTAGGGTTTAGCCTCCTTGATCTCATGGTAGATCTACTCTTCTACTACCCATATCATCAATATTAATCAAGCTAGAGTAGGGTATTACCTCCATCGAGAGGGCCCGAACCTGGGTAAAACAAAGTGTCCCCTGTCTCCTGTTACCATCCGGCCTAGACGCACAGTTCGGGACCCCCTACCCGAGATCCGCCGGTTTTGACACCGACATATGGCGTTGGAATTGAGGTTGGTGGAGCATCAGGGGGCCCACAAGGCAGGGGGCGTGCCCAGGGGGTAGCCGTGCCCCCACTCTCGTGGACAGGGTGTGGGCCCCCTGGCCTTGATTCTTTTGCCAGTATTTTTTATATATTCCAAAAAATTCTTAGTTAATTTTCAGGTCATTCCAAGAATTTTTATTTCTGCACAAAAATAACACCATGGCAATTCTGCTGAAAACAGCGTCAGTCCGGGTTAGTTCCATTCAAATCATGTAAGTTAGAGTCCAAAACAAGGGCAAATGTGTTTGGAAGAGTAGATATGTTGGAGACGTATCAACTCCCCAAGTTTAAACCTTTGCTTGTCCTCAAGAAATTCAGTTGACAAACTGAAAGTGATAAAGAAATATTTTTACAAACTCTATTTTCTCTTGTTGTTGTAAATATGTAAAGCCAACATTCAAGTTTTCAGCAAAGATTATGAACTAAACATATTCACAATAACATTTAGGTCTCATGTTTACTCATATCAATGGCATAACCAACTAGCGAGCAATAATAATAAATCTCGGATGACAACACTTTCTCAAAACAATCATAATATGATATAACAAGATGGTATCTCGCTAGCCCTTTCCTAGACCGCAAAACATAAATGCAGAGCACCCCTGAAGATCAAGGGCTAACTGGAAATTGTAATTCATGGTAAAAGATGTCCAATCATACTCAATGTAAACTATTAATAATACATGCAAACGACAGCGGTGCTCTGCAACTTGTGCTTTTTAAAAAGAGGATGATGACTCAACATAAAAGTAAATGGATAAGCCCTTCGTAGAGGGAAGCAGGGATTTGTAGAGGTGCCAGAGCTCGGTTTTGAAATAGACATGAATAATATTTTGAGCGGTATACTTTCATTGTCAACATAACAACCGAGAGATCTCGATATCTTCCATGCTACACACATTATAGGCGGTTCCCAAGCAGAATGGTAAAGTTTATACTCCCCCACCACGAACAAGCATCAATCCATGGCTTGCCCGAAACAACGGGTGCCTCCAACTAACAACAATCCTGGGGGAGTTTTGTTTGCAATTATTTTGATTTTATTTGAGCATAGGACTGAGCATCCCGGTCACCAGCCATTTTCTCGTGAGTGAGGAGCGGAGTCCACTCCTCTTGAGAATAACCTACCTAGAATGGAAGATACAGACAACCCTAGTTGATACATGAGCTATTCGAGCATACAAAACAAAATTTTTATTTGAAGGTTTAGAGTTTGGCACCTACAAATTTACTTGGAATGGCAGGTAGATACCGCATGTAGGAAGGTATTGTGGACTCATATGGAATAATTTTGGGGGTTATGAAGTTGGATGCACAAGTAGTATTCCCGCTTAGTACAAGTGAAGGCTAGAAAGAGACTGGGAAGCGGCCAGCTAGAGAGCTACAGCAGTCATGAACATGTATTAAAATTAATCAACACTGAATGCAAGCATGAGTAGGATATAAATCACGATGAACATAAACATCATGGAGGCTATGTTGATTTGTTTCAACAACATGCGTGAACATGTGCCAAGTCAAGCCACTCAAATTATTCAAAGGAGGATACCACCCTATCATACCACATCACAACCATTTTAATAGCATGTTGTCATGCAAGCTAAACCATTATAAACTCCTAGCAAATTAAGCATGGCATGAGCAACTATAATCTCTAATTGTCATTGCAAACATGTTTCATTCATAATAAGCTAAAATAGGAATGATGAACTAATCATATTTACAAAAACAAGAGAGGTCGAGTTCATACCAGCTTCTCTCATCTTAATTAGTTCATCATATATGATCATTATTGCCTTTCACTTGCACAACCAAAAAGTGTGGATAATAATAAGAGTGCATGTGTGTTGGACTAAGCTGGAATCCGCAAGCATTCAATTCAAGGGAGAAGACAAGGTAATATGGGCTCTTTGTTATAATGCATATAAGATCCACTCAACATTTTCATCACGGTCTTCTCCTCTTGACCCCCAAAGGAAAAGAAAAGAAACAAAACTATTTGCACGGGAAAGCTCCCAACAAGCAAAAGAAGAACGAGAAATCTTTTTGGGTTTTCTTTTTAATTACTACTACTACAAGCATGGAAAGTAAATTAGCTAAAAGCTACAACTAATTCTTTTGGTTTTTCTTAAGGTTTTTCAAACACACAAGAAGAAATCTTATAAATAAAATAAACTAGCATGGATGATACAATGAAAAAGTATGAGCACCGACAACTGGCATGATTGTGTGAACATGAATGTAATGTCGGTGAGAAATACATACTCCCCCAAGCTTAGGCTTTTGGCCTAAGTTGTTCTATGGCCACAGATCAAAACTGCCCTCTCCGATGTACTAAGGAGGCTCTTCAGGGTCCCACTGGTTGGCGATCTCCTCCGGATCCCACTGATAAACAGACTGACGGTGAGGATCAGATAGTGGCTCTGGCTTGGGAGCTGACGTCAGGCTCTGGTATGCCTGAACGACCTCAGGCAAAACAAGGTACATGCTGGAAAATATGTTGAACAAAGAGGGAGTAGACAAGGTAATAGTCTCAAAGTGATTCTTATCAAACATCAGTCTATAGTTAAGCATCTTCTTCTTATTCTTAACAATAAAATCATGTGCTACCATGCTCTTATAATCTAGAAAAATATGAGACAACAACTTTTCCTCTTTCTCATAATGCCTAGTAGGTATGTTAAAGTGTGCAGCAAGGCGCGAGGCGAAGATGCCTCCTAATATGGGACCCTTTGTACGATTCAGATTTAACCATTTAACAACAATAGCGCCTAAACTGAACATGGCATCACGAAACAAAGCATGGCGCAAAATAACAATAGCAGGGGCACTAAGATTTCCATAGTTCCCGCGACCAATTAAGCATCTACTAGCAAATATTGCAAAGTAACGTAGAACAGGAAAATGTATTCTAGTGATTCTTACATCAGAAACTTTCCTCGTTTCCCCTACAGAAATCGTATCAATAAATCCCTCCACATCATAACGATGTTGTTCTCCTATGTTGCCCTCAAAGGGTATCCTACAAACGCAGCAAAAATCATAAAGTGACATCTCCTTATGCTCATCAAATAAATAAAAATCCACCGAAGGTGGTGACCTCCTAGCATGGAAATGAAAATTTTGCACAAAAATATTGGTGAGTTAGAGATACTGTTCACGCTGGTCGTGGAGGAAGTTGGTGAGGCCTGCATTCTCAGCCTAATAATAAAAATCTTCATAAACCCCGACTTCTCTCAAGAACTCATCACAAGGCCATTCACACGGCCGAACCTCCGCAGTACGAGGGAAATTATATTTGGGCTTCTTATTTTCTTCACTTTGCTTATCCTAAGAGCTTCGGCTCGATGAGCCCCTCAAGAATCTCTTCATCTTTTTTCTGAAAATGTCTGAAATTTTTAGTAACTTAAAATAAAAGTGAACCAAACTCAACAAAATTGATAGCAACTACTCCTACAAGTGCCTAGAGGCTATATCATGCACTAAAACTACTTTTGACCACATAAATTTGACATGCAAGCTGAAGAACAGGGTCACCTAAGCAGAAAAAATTTGCAATAAATAAAGCAGTAGAACAAAAACTAATAGGACCATTGGAGGAGTCACATAACGAAGAACAATCCCCCAAAGCAGTTTTATGAATGGAGCTTTGAGCAAGGAGATCGAAAATGGCAGCAAAATGAGCTAGAACATGGGTTTGAGATGGTGGATGATTTTTTCTGGAGGAAGAAGAAGTGTGTGGGTGCAAGAATAAGTGGAGGGGACCCACGTGGGGTCCACGAGGTAGGGGGCACGCCTAGGGGGGTGGGCGCGCCCTCCACCCTCGTGGGCACATGGTGGGTCCCCCTGGTGTGTTCTCGGTGACAATAATTCTAAAATATTATAGAAAAAATCATATTAAATTTTCAGGGCATTTGGAGAACTTTTATTTTCAGGGAATTTTTATTGCAAGGATAATTCAGAAAACACACATAAAATACCATTTTTACTTTATTTAATATAAATAACAGAAAGTAAAAGGAGGGTACAGAAGGTTGTGCTTTGTAACTTCATCCATCTCATGCTCATCAAAAGGAATCCACTAACAAGGTTGATCAAGTTTTGTTAACAAACTCATTCCGAATTGCATGAAACCGGAGAAATTTCGAATAACACTAGGTTACCTCAACTAGGATATGCACATCCCCAACAATAAGAATGTCATATTTCTTCTAGGGAGTAGGAAGAGGAAATTCAAAACCTCCAATAGTAGTCGTCGAAACTTTTCCAATAGAATTGATACTACGGACTTGAGGTTGTTTCCTCGAAAAGTGTACCGTATGCTCATTATTATCAACATGAAAAGTAACATTGCCTTTGTTTCAATCAATAATAGCCCCTGCAGTATTCAAAAAATTTCTACCAAGGATAATCGACATACTATCATCCTCGGGAATATCAAGAATAACAAAGTCCGTTAGAATAGTAAAGTTTGCAACCACAATAGGCACATCCTCACAAATACCGACAAGTATAGTAGTTGATTTATCAGCCATTTGCAAAGATATTTCAGTAGGTGTCAACTTATTTAAATCAAGTCTACGATATAAAGAGAGTGGCATAACACTAACATCGGCTCCAAGATCACATAAAGTAGTTTTAACATAGTTTCTTTTAATGGAGCATGGTATAGTTGGTACTCCTGGATCTCCAAGTTTCTTTGGTATTCCACCTTTAAAAGTTTAATTAGCAAGCATGGTGGAAACTTCAGCTTCTAGTATCTTTCTTTTATTAGTAACAATATCCTTCATGTACTTAGCATAAGAGTTCATTTTAAGCATATCGGTCAAACGCATACGCAAAAGGACAGGTCTAGTCATTTCAGCAAAGCGCTCAAAATCCTCATCATCCTTTTTCTTGGATGGTTTACAAGGAAAAGGCATGGGTTTGTGAACCCATAGTTCTCTTTCCTTACCGTGCTTCCTAGCAACAAAGTCTCTCTTATCATAACGTTGATTCTTTGATTGTGGGTTATCAAGATCAACAACAGGTTCAATCTCTACATCATTATCATTGCTAGGTTGAGCATCAACATGAACATCATCATTAACATTATCACTAGGTTCATGTTCATTACCCAATTGTGTTTCAGCATCAGAAATAGAAATATCATTGGGATTCTCAGGTGTGTCAACAATAGGTTCACTAGAAGCATGCAAAGTCCTATCATTTTTCTTCTTCTTCTTAGAAGAACTAGGTGCATCAACATTAGTTCTCTGAGAATCTTGCTCAATTCTCTTAGGATGGCCCTCAGGATACAAAGGTTCTTGAGTCATTTAAACCCCTCCAGTCATAACTCTAACAACATTATCATTTTTCTTATTATTTAATTCGCTGAGCAAACCATTTGAGCCTTAAGTACTTGTTCTACTTGAGTGGTAACCATAGAAGCATGTTTACTAACAAGTTTAAGTTCACCTTTAACTCTAGACATATAATCACTTAAGTGTTCAAGCATATAAGCATTGCATTTCAATTTTCTACCAACATAAGCATTGAAGTCTTCTTGTTTAATCATAAAGTCATCAAACTCATCCAAGCATTGGCTAGCGAACTTAGTGGGTGGGATTTCACATTTATCAAATCTATAGAGGAAATTTACCTTTACTACCTGTGTCGGGTTATCAAGACCGTGTATCTCTTAAATAGGTGGTAGATTCTTACCATCTTCAGCTTTAATACCTTTTCCTTTCATAGATTTCTTTGCCTCTTGCATATCTTCAAGACTGAGAAATAGAATACCCCTTTTCTTCGGAGTTGGCTTAGGAGTTGGTTCAGGAAGTGTCCAATTATTTTCATAGTCAACATATTATTCAATAGCAATTTGATACGTCTCCAACGTATCTATGTTATATCCTGTTTTGAACATTATTGGGCTTTATTATACACTTTTATATTATTTTTGGGACTAACCTATTAACTGGAGGCCCAGCCCAGAATTGTTGGTTTTCTCCTGTTTCAGAGTTTCACACAAAAAGAATATCAAACGGAGTCCAAACGGAATGAAACCTTCGGGAACGTGATTTTCGGAACGAACGTGATCCAGAGGAATTGGACCCTACGTCAAGACATCAACCAGGAAGGCACGAGGTAGGGGGCGCGCCTCCCCCCAAGGCGCGTCCTCCACCCTCGTGGGGCCCATGTTGCTCCACCAACGTACTCCATCCTCCTATATATACCTACATACCCCCAAACTACCAGATACGGAGCCAAAACCCTAATTCCACCACCGTAACTTTATGTATCCACGAGATCCCATCTTGGGGCCTTTTCCGGAGCTCCGTCGGAGGGGGCATCGATCACGGAGGGCTTCTACATCAACACCATAGCCTCTTCGATGAAGTGTGAGTAGTTTACTTCAGACCTTCGGGTCCATAGTTATTAACTAGATGGCTTCTTGTCTCTTTTTGGATCTCAATACAAAGTTCTCCCCCTCTCTTGTGGAGATCTATTCGATGTAATCTTCTTTTGCGGTGTGTTTGTTGAGACCGATGAATTGTGGGTTTATGATCAAGTTTATCTATGAACAATATTTGAATCTTCTCTGAATTCTTTTATGTATGATTGGTTATCTTTGCAAGTCTCTTCGAATTATCAGTTTGGCTTGGCCTACTAGATTGATCTTCCTTGCAATTGGAGAAGTGCTTCGCTTTGGGTTCAATCTTGCGGTGTCCTTTCCCAGTGACAGTAGGGGCAGCAAGGCACGTATTGTATTGTTGCCATCGAGGATAACAAGATGGGGTTTACATCATATTGCATGAGTTTATCCCTCTACATCATGCCATCTTGCTTAAAGTGTTACTCTGTTCTCTTGAACTTAATACTCTAGATGCATGCTGGATAGCGGTCAATGTGTGGAGTAATAGTAGTAGATGCAAGCAGGAGTCGGTCTACTTGTCTCGGACGTGATGCCTATATACATGATCATACCTAGATATTCTCATAACTATGCTCAATTCTGTAAATTGCTCAACAGTAATTTGTTTACCCACCGTAATACTTATGCTGTCGAGAGAAGCCACTAGTTAAACCTATGGCCCCTAGGTCTATTTTTCATCATATTAATATTCCATCAACAAGCTATTTCCTTTTTTCTGTTTATTTTGCTTTCTTTACTTTGCATCTTTTTCATTAAAATACCAAAAATATTATCTTATCATATCTATCAGATCTCACTCTCGTAAGTGACCGTGAAGTGATTGACAACACCTTTATTGCGTTGGTTGCGAGGAGTTTATTTATTTGTGTATGTGTGAGGGACTCGTGCGTGGCCTCCTACTGGATTGATACCTTGGTTCTCAAAAACTGAGGGAAATACTTACGCTACTTTGCTGCATCACCCTTTCCTCTTCAAGGGACAACCAACGCAGTGCTCAAGAGGTAGGAAGAAGGATTTCTGGTGCCGTTGCCGGAGAGTCTACGCAAAAGTCAACATACCAAGTACCCATCACAAACCCTTATCTCCCGCATTACATTATTTGCCATTTGCCTCTCTTTTTCCTCTCCCCCACTTCACCCTTGCCGTTTTATTCGCCCTCTCTCGCCGTCCTCCTTCTCTTTCTCTATTTGCCTTTTTTGCCTGTCTCTTGTTTGCTTGTGTGTTGGATTGCTTGCTTGTCACGATGGCTCAAGATAATACCAAATTGTGTGACTTTACTAATACCAACAACAATGATTTTATTAGCACTCTGATTTCTCCTCTTACCAATGCTGAATCTTGTGAAATTAATGTTGCTTTGTTGAATATTTTCATGAAAGATCCATTTTCCGGCCTTCCTAGCAAAGATGCCGCTACCCATCTAAACAACTTCATTGATTTGTGTGATATGCAAAATAAGGAAGGTGTGGACAATGATATTGTTAAATTGAAGCTATTTCCTTTTTCACTTAGAGATCGTGCTAAAGCTTGGTTTTCGTCTTTGCCCAAAAATAGTATTGATTCGTGGAATAAGTGCAAAGATGCTTTTATCTATAAGTATTTTCCTCCCGCTAAGATCATCTCTCTTAGAAATGATATCATGAATTTTAAGCAACTTGATCATGAACATGTTGCACAAGCTTGGGAGAGGATGAAATTAATGAGACATAATTGACCTACACATGGTTTGAATTTATGGATGATTATACAAAAAATTTATGCCGGGTTGAATTTTGCTTCTAGAAATCTTTTAGATTCGGCCGCAGGAGGAAATTTTATGGAAATCACTTTAGGAGAAGCTACTGAACTCCTAGATAATATTATGGTTAATTATTCTCAATGGCACGCTGAAAGATCTACTAATAAGAAAGTGCATGTGATAGAAGAAATTAATGTTTTGAGTGGAAATATGGATGAACTTATGAAATTATTTGCTAATAAAAGTGTTTCTTCTGATCCCAATGATATACCTTTGTCTACTTTCATTGAGAATAATAATGAATCTATGGATGTGAATTTTGTTGGTAGGAATAATTTTGGTAACAATGCGTATAGAGGAAACTTTAATCCTAGGCCGTATCCTAGTAATTCCTCTAATAATTATGGTAATTCCTACAACAATTCTTATGGAAATTTTAATAAGATACCCTCTGATTTTGAATCTAATATTAAAGATTTATTACTTCGCAAAAGAATTTCAATGCTTTGACTGAAGAAAAACTGCTTAAGATTGAAGAATTTGCTAGGAACGTTCATAGAATTTCTCTTGATGTTGATTCTTTGAAACGTAGATCTATTCCACCTAAGCATGATATCAATGAGTCTCTCAAAGCCATGAGAATTTCCATTGATGAGTGCAAAGAAAGAACCGCTAGGATGCGTGCTAAGGAAGATTGCTTTATAAATGCATGTTCTTCTAGTTTCCATGATAATAAAGATGAAGATCTAAAAGTTATTGATGTGTCCCCTATTAAATCTTTGTTTTGCAATATGAATCTTTATAATGGTGGCACTGAATGTGATCCACCTTTACCTAGAAGACGTTCCAAAAATATGGAGTCTTTATATCTTGATGCTAAAATTGTTAAAAGTGGGGTTGAAGAAGTCAAAACTTTAAATATCAATGAACCCACTATTTTGGATCTCAAGGAATTTAATTATGATAATTGCTCTTTGATAGATTTTATTTCCTTGTTGCAATCCGTGCTAAACTCTCCTCATGCTTATAGTCAAAATAAAGCCTTTACCGAACATATCGTTGATGCTTTGATGCAATCTTATGAAGAAAAACTTGAGTTGGAAGTTTCTATCCCTAGAAAACTTTATGATGAGTGGGAACCTACTATTAAAATTAAAATTAAATATCATGAATGCTATGCTTTGTGTGATTTTGGTGCTAGTGTTTCCACGATTCCAAAAACTTTGTGTGATTTGTTAGGTTTCCGAGATTTTGATGATTGCTCTTTAAACTTGCACCTTGCAGATTTAACTATTAAGAAACCTATGGGAAGAATTAATGATTTTATTATTTTTGCAAATAGGAATTATGTGCCTGTAGATTTTATTATTCTTGACATGGATTGCAATCCTTCATGTCCTATTATTCTTGGTAGATCTTTCCTTAGAACAATTGGTGCAATTATTGATATGAAGGAAGGGAATATTAGATTCCAATTTCCGTTAAGGAAAGGCATGGAACACTTCCCTAGAAAGAAAATTAAATTACCATATGAATCTATTATGAGAGCCACTTATGGGTTGCCTACCAAAGATGGCAATACCTAGATCTACCCTTGCTTTTATGCCTAGCTAGGGGCGTTAAACGATATCGCTTGTTTGGCGGCAACCCAATTTTAGTTTTATTCCTTGCTTTTTGATCCTGTTTCGTAATAAATAATTTATCTATCCTCTATTTTGGTTTGTGTTTTTTGTGTTTAATTAGTGTTTGTGCCAAGTAGAACCGTTGGGAAGACTTGGGGAAAGTCTTTTTAATCTTGCTGTAAAAAACAGAAACTTTAGGGCTCACGAGAACTGCTGCAATTTTTATTTTGGAAATTTCTATGTAGTTAATTCTTTTTGAAGATGATTAATAGATACATTACTCACGTCTAGCAATTTATTTTAGAATTGTTTGGGTTCCAGAACTTGCGTTAGCTACAGATTACTACAGATTGTTCTGTTTTTGACCGATTCTGTTTTTCGTGTGTTGTTTGCTTATTTTGATGAATCTATGGCTAGTAAAATGGTTCATAAACCATAGAGAAGTTGGAATAAAGTAGGTTTAACACGAATATAAATAAATAATGAGTTCATTACAGTACCTTGAAGTGGTGTTTTGTTTTCTTTCGCTAACGGAGCTCACGAGATTTTCTACTTTAAGTTTTATGTTGTGAAGTTTTCATGTTTTGGGTGAAATATTTGATGGATTATGGAAAAAGGAGTGGCAAGAGCCTAAGCTTGGGGATTCCCATGGCACCCCAAGATAATCTAAGGACACCTAAAAGCCAAAGCTTGGGGATGCCCCGGAAGGCATCCCCTCTTTCGTCTACTTCCATCGGTAACTTTACTTGGAGTTATATTTTTATTCACCACATGATATGTGTTTTGCTTGGAGTGTATTGTATTATTTGAGTCTTTATTTGTTAGTTTTCCACAATCATCCTTGCTGTACACACCTTTTGAGAGAGACACACATGATTCGGAAATTGTTAGAATACTCTATGTGCTTCACTTATATCTTTTGAGTTATATAATTTTGCTCTAGTGCTTCACTTATATCTTTTAGGGCACGGTGGTGGATTTTTTATAGAAACTATTGTTCTCTCATGCTTCACAAATATTATTTTGGGAGTCCTACAAAACTGCGTGGTAATTTTCTTTAATTATGTTAGGCATTCAAGATTAATAAATTTTTTCTTCTTATGAGTGTGTTGAATACTATGAGAAGTTTGATACTTGATAATTGTTTTGAGATATGGAGATGGTGAAATTAGAGTCGTGCTAGTTGAGTAGTTGTGAATTTGATAAATGCTTGTGTTGAAGTTTGTGATTCCCGTAGCATGCACGTATGGTGAACTGTTATGTGATGAAGTCGGAGCATGATTTATTTACTGATTGTCTTCCTTATGAGTGGTGGCCAGGGACGAGCGATGGTCTTTTCCTACCAATCTATCCCCCTAGGAGCATGCCCGTAATACTTTGCTTCGATAACTAATAGATTTTTGAAATAAGTATGTGAGTTCTTTATGACTAATGTTGAGTCCATGGATTATACGCACTCTCACCCTTCCACCATTGCTAGCCTCTCTAATACCTCGCACCTTTCGCGGGTATCATACACCCACCATATACATTCCTCAAAACAGCCACCATACCTACCTATCATGGCATTTCCATAGCCATTCCGAGATATATTGCGATGCAACTTTCCACCATTCCGTTAATTATGACGCGCTTCATCATTGTCATATTTCTTGCATGATCATGTAGTTGACATCGTATTTGTGGCAAAGCCACCGTTCATAATTCTTTCATACATGTCACTCATGCATCATTGCACATCCCGGTACACCGCCGGAGGCATTCACATAGAGTCATATTTTGTTCTAAGTATCGAGTTGTAATTCTTGAGTTGTCAGTAAATAAAGTGTGATGATCATCATTATTAGAGCATTGTCCCAAGTGAGGAAAGGATGATGGAGACTATGATTCCCCCACAAGTCGGGATGAGACTCCGGACTAAATAAAAAAAGAAAAAAAAGAGGCCATAAAAAATTCCCAAATAAAAATTTTAAAATGAGAGAAAAAGAGAGAAGGGACAATGCTACTATCCTTTTACCACACTTGCGCTTCAAAGTAGCACCATGATCTTCATGACAGAGAGTCTCCTATGATATCACTTTCATATACTAGTGGGAATTTTTCATTATAGAACTTGGCTTGTATATTCCAATGATGGGCTTCCTTAAAATGCTCTAGGTCTTCGTGAACAAGTGAGTTGGATGCACACCCACTTAGTTTCTTTTGTTGAGCTTTCATACAGTTATAGCTCTAGTGCATCCGTTGCATGGCAATCCCTACTCACTCACATTGATATCTATTAATGGGCATCTCCATAGCCCGTTGATATGCCTAGTTTATGTGAGACTATCTTCTCCCTTTTTGTCTTCTCCACAACCACCCTTCTATTCCACATATAGTGCTATGTCCATGGCTCACGCTCATGTATTGCGTGAAGATTGAAAAATTTTGAGAACACCAAAAGTATGAAACAATTGGTTGGCTTGTCATCGGGGTTGTGCATGATTTAAATACTTTGTGTGGTGAAGATGGTGCATAGCCAGACTATATGATTTTGTAGGGATAACTTTCTTTGGCCATGTTATTTTGAAGAGACATAATTGCTTAGTTAGTATGCTTGAAGTATTATTATTTCTATATCAATATTGAACTTTTGTCTTGAATCTTTCAGATCTGAATATTCATACCACAATTAAGAGAATTACATTGCAATCATGCCAGGTAGCATTCCACATCAAATATTATGTTTTTATCATTTACCTACTCGAGGATGAGCAGGAATTAAGCTTGGGGATGCTTGATACGTCTCCAACGTACCTATAATTTTTTACTGTTCCATGCTATATTATATCCTGTTTTGAACATTATTGGGCTTTATTATACACTTTTATATTATTTTCGGGACTAACCTATTAACTAGAGGCCCAACCCAGAATTGTTGTTTTTTGCCTATTTCAGAGTTTCACAGAAAAAGAATATCAAACGGAGTCCAAATGGAATGAAACCTTCGGGAACGTGATTTTCAGAACGAACGTGATCCAGAGGACTTGGACCCTACGTCAAGACATCAACCAGGAAGGCATGAGGTAGGGGGCGCGCCTACCCCCCTAGGCGCGCCCTCCACCCTCGTGGGGCCCACGTTGCTCCTCCGACGTACTCCTTCCTCCTATATATACCTACGTACCCCCAAACTACCAGATATGGAGCCAAAACCCTAATTCCACCGCCGTGACTTTCTGTATCCACGAGATCCCATCTTCGGGCCTTTTCCGGAGCTCCGACGGAGGGGGCATCGATCACGGAGGGCTTCTACATCAACACCATAGCCTCTCCGATGAAGTGTGAGTAGTTTACTTCAGACCTTCGGGTCCATAGTGATTAGCTAGGTGGCTTCTTCTCCCTTTTTGGATCTCAATACAAAGTTCTCCCCCTCTCTTGTGGAGATCTATTCGATGTAATCTCCTTTTGCGGTGTGTTTATTGAGATCGAGGAATTGTGGGTTTATGATCAAGTTTTCTATGAACAATATTTGAATCTTCTCTGAATTCTTTTATGTATGATTGGTTATCTTTGCAAGTCTCTTCGAATTATCAGTTTGGTTTGGCCTACTAGATTGATCTTTCTTGCAATGGGAGAAGTGCTTAGCTTTGGGTTCGATCTTGCGGTGTCCTTTCCCAGTGACAGTAGGGGCAACAAGGCATGTATTGTATTTTTGCCATCAAGGATAACAAGATGGGGTTTACATCATATTGCATGAGTTTATCCCTCTACATCATGCCATCTTGCTTAAAGCATTACTCTGTTCTCTTGAACTTAATACTCTAGATGCATGTTGGATAGCGGTTGATGTGTGGAGTAATAGTAGTAGATGCAGGCAGGAGTCGGTCTACTTGTCTCGGACGTGACGCCTATATACATGATCATACCTAGATATTCTCATAACTATGCTCAATTCTGTCAATTGCTCAACAGTAATTTGTTTACCCACCGTAATACTTAGGCTCTCGAGAGAAGCCACTAGTGAAACCTATGGCCACTGGGTCTATTTTCCATCATATTAATCTTCCATCAATAAGCTATTCCCTTTTTCGTTTATTTTTCTTTCTTTACTTTGCATCTTTATCATAAAAATACCAAAAATATTATCTTATCATATCTATCAGATGTCACTCTCGTAAGTGGCCGTGAAGGGATTGACAACCCCTTTATTGTGTTGGTTGCGAGGAGTTTATTTGTTTGTGTAGGTGCAAGGGACACGTGCGTGGCCTCCTACTGGATTGATACCTTGGTTCTCAAAAACTGAGGGAAATACTTACGCTACTTTTCTGCATCACCCTTTCCTCTTCAAGGGAAAACCAACGCAGTGCTCAAGAGGTATCACAATTCAGCTTGATCAAGAGTTCTTTCCCTGAAAAGACAACCAGCACAACTATCCAGGTAGTCTCTAGAAGCATCGGTTAGTCCATTATAAAAGATATCAAGTATTTCATTTTTCATGAGAGGATGATTGGGCAAAGCATTAAGTAATTGGAGAAGCCTCCCCCAAGCTTGTGGGAGACTCTCTTCTTCAATTTGCACAAAATTATATATTTCCTTTAAGGCAGCTTGTTTCTTATGAGTAGGGAAATATTTAGCAGAGAAGTAATAAATCATATCATCGGGACTACGCACACAACCAGGATCAAGAGAATTAAACCATGTTTTAGCATCACCCTTTAATGAGAACAGAAACAACTTAAGGATAAAGTAATAGCGAGTTTTATCATCATTAGTGAACAGGGTGGCTATATCATTTAATTTAGTAAGATGTGCCACAACAGTTTCAGATTCATAGCCATAAAATGGATCAGATTCAACCAAGGTAACTAACTCAGGATCCACATAGAAATCGTAATCCTTATAAGTAGTAAAGATAGGTGAAGTAGCAAAAGCAGGGTCATGTTTCATTCTAGCATTCAGAGATTTTTCTTTCAGCTTAGCTAATAATTTCTTAAGATCATATCTATCATTCCAAGCAAGAAAGTCTCTAGTAGTTTCGTCATCCATAACATAGCCCTCAGGCACAACAGGCAATTCATATCTAGGGGGAGAATCTTCATCATCACTTTCAACAATATTATCAGTTTCAATAATTTCATGCTCTCTAACCCTAGCAAGTTGTTCATCTAGAAATTCACCTAGTGGCACAGTATTATCAAGCATAGAAGTAGTTTCATCTTAAGTATCATGCAAAGTAGAAGTGGCATCATGAATAACATGCGACATATTAGAATGAATAGCAGGTGTAGGTGTCACAAGTTTACTCAAAACAGAAGGTGAATCAAGTGCAGAGCTAGATGGCAGTTCCTTACCTCCCCTCGTAGTTGAGGGAAAATCTTGGTTCTTTTATCTTTCAAGTTCTTCATAATGATCAGCAGATATAATCCCAAGTGACTCAAAGAATAGAGGTATGCTCCCCGGCAACGGCGACAGAAAATAGAGTTGATAACCCACAAGTTTAGGGGATCACAACAGTTTTCGAGGGTAGAGTATTCAACCCAAATTTATTGATTCGACAAAAGGGGAGCCAAAGAATATTCTCAAGTATTAGCAGCTGAGTTGTCAATTCAACCACACCTGGAAACTTAATATCTGTAGCAAAGTATTTAGTAGCAAAGTAATATGATAGTAGTGGTAACGGTGGCAAAAGTAACGGCAGCAGTTTTAGTTTTATAGTGATTGTAATAGTAGCAACAAAAAAGTAAATAAGCGAAGATCGATATATGAAAAGCTCATAGGCAATGGATCAATGATGGATAATTATGTTGGATGCGATTCCTCATGCAATAGTTGTAACATAGGGCGACACAGAACTAGCTCCAGTTCATCAATGTAATGTAGGCATGTATTTCGAATATAGTCATACGTGCTTATGGAAAAGAACTTGCATGAGATCTTTTATCCTACCCTCCCGTGGCAGCGGGGTCCTATTGGAAACTAAGGGATATTAAGGCCTCCTTTTAATAGAGTACCGGACCAAAGCATTAACACTTAGCGAATACATGAACTCCTGAAACTACGGTCATCACCAGTAAGTATCCCGATTATTATCAGTTGAGGGTTAACGGATCATAACAAATAATAGGTGACTATAGACTTGCAAGATAGGATCAACAACTCACATATATTCATGAAAACATAATATGTTCAGAACTAAAATCATGGCACTCGGGCCCTAGTGACAAGCATTAAGCATAGCAAAGTCATAGCAACATCAATCTCAGAACATAGTGGATACTAGAGATCAAACCCTAACAAAACTAACTCGATTACATGATAAATCTCATCCAACCCATCACCGTCCACAAAGCCTACGATGGAATTACTCACGCACGGCGGTGAGCATCATGAAATTGGTGATGGAGGAAGGTTGATGATGACGATGGTGAAGGATTCCCCTCTCGGGAGCCCCAAATGGACTCCAAATCAGCCCTCCTTTGAGAGATTAGTGCTTGGCGGGGGCTCCGTATCGTAAAACGCGATGAATCCTTCTCTTGGATTTTTTTCTCCCCGAACGTGAATATATGGAGTTGGAATTGAGGTCGGTGGAGCATAAGGGGGCCCACGAGGCAGGGGCTTGCCCAGGGGGTAGGTGCGTCCCCACCCTTGTGGACAGGGTGTGGGCCCTTGGACTTGATTCTTTCTCTAGTATTTTTCATATATTCCAGAAATATTCTCCGTTGATTTTCAGGTCATTCCAAGAACTTTGATTTCTGCATAAAAATAAATACCATGGCAATTCTGCTGAAAACATCGTCAGTCCGGGTTAGTTCCATTCAAATCACGCAAGTTAGAGTCCAAAACAAGGGCAAACGTGTTTGGAAAAGTAGATACGTTGGATACATATCAGCGGTCCCAGCAGCACTGGGGGCAAAAGATGGGAGATTGAAGAAGAATGTCGGCCGTTGGATGTAAATCCAACGCCTTGCTTAGGCTTCGAACTTTGTATTTTCATTTTTTGCGAAATTGCTTAGGCTTCGACCTACTAGTCCACATGTTAGCCAGTCCATTTGTTTTTAGTCTATTTGGTGGGCTGGGTGAAACAATGATGTAACACCTATGCAGCCCGTTTATATATTAAGGTTGAATTTAAAGCCCATTTGCAATTTTCTCGAAATCCGTGGACTTGTTGGGCTGGGTGCAAATAACATGTTGGGCTGGATGGAGAAATGTTATAAAAACATAAACACATGATTGCATGTCTATCACCGCATTGGTCAGTAAAATCTTTGCAAGCTTATGTACGCAATCACCCAGAGTTAACTTGCCAAGTTTTATATAAACAATTATTATTATTATTTTGTAAGAACTTTTGATTTACGAAATAAAATATCATTTTAATTTGATGAGTTAATAGGACGTGGGGTATTATTATATTTTAGGCTAGACGTGGGACAATTGAGTTGGTTCTAGGGAAACGTACTAGGAGCAAACTCAGATTACATCAAAAAAGGAAGTGGGAGAAATTCAGATATAGGAATAATGAAAACGAAAAATAAAGGAAGTGGGAAGGTCTATAAAATGGTTGGACGAACGACAGGTTTAACAGAACCTTTTATTATTTCTATTATATATATGTAATAAAATAAGATAAAATATAATAAATATATTTATATATATACTATTATAGAAGGGAAAACATAGGTTCAGTTTTGCATTCTTGTAGAAAAATAGAACTGAGCTGTGCGCCGTCTTGAAAAAAACATATCTTGGGCTGCTGATGTTATAGACAAGCTAGGTTGGGAGGCCCAGAGGCCGCTTGATACCTTCTGGTTCCATAAAAAGTTGAAACATATCGTGGCCTGCGCATGTTAAATAACAAAACCTAGGCCATGGACTTGGTGGGCATGGGACTGTCAGCCTCTCGACGAACAGTCATCTCCCTTCCCTCTTGTTTTGCTGACCATGTTGGGAACGACAGACGGAGGCACCGCAGCGAGAGCACCAAGGAGGAGGAGGACGTCGAGACCTCGGACCGAACAAACTGGAGCGGGGGAAGATGCAGGAGGAGGGGAGTATGAAGGTTGACTTGTTCGGTTGCAGGGTGGGCCAATGGAGTTGCCGCTGTCGACAATGTGTGGTACTAGAAGGATGGCTTGGCCAACGCCATAGGCTATGATGGGTCACCGAGGCATGCGCGGCAGCGCCGCCAACCGCTATATAGGAAGAGGACGAAAGATTGAACAAAATAAAGAACTACAAATGGATAGGTGGTTGGTCCCAGATGTTTGTGTACGAGACCTGCTGGGTCCACCTAAGAAGGGGAATATGTTGGGAGGAATGAGATTCGAAGCACGGTAGCCAGTGAACTAGTTATATACATAAGGAAATAGCCAGTAAAAAATCAAACAGGTTAACGGGTTCTTAGACGAAATATTTCAGACAAAACAGATAATTATGACACATAGGCTAATGCATGAAACACTCAGATGATAAGGTGCTTAAACAGATAAAGTACATCATCTAGACCTTCGTGGCATGCTTGATCATGACAATGCGGCTGTCCGTATACTCGTCGGTTATGGGAAGCAGACACGACCTCATGTCCAAGATCTGGCCATACATGTCGTAGCATGCATATGCGTCCTTGGGTGCGTAGGTTATGTAGGCTAGATTCAGAGGTACCTCCCACATGTTTAGGTCCTTGCTTTCATTGCCTTCGTTCATGCTAGCGTAGAAGGGGTTGATGATGGTCTTGCGAGGTCAACCACGGAGTCCTTCTCCTGCCCATTGCCGATGATCTTGTATTCCTTCTGGATGTCAACAAGCTTGTTGCACCAAATGGCCGAATCATCACGTTCTTCCTTCTCTCCAGCATAGCGAAGGTGCAGTCAGTGCTACCAATGAAACGGGCGAATGCTCCAGAACCTGTAATGGCCCTACAGCAGTGGTAGACGAGAACCTCGTCTCTCATGCATACCTAGGCGACGGTGATCCGCTGATCCCTGTCAGGAGACAAATGGATGGGCACAAGGTCTAGTCCTGCGACCTTGTGCTTTCTCATCCTGTTGGTACTGCTTGAACTCGGCGAGGCAGAACTTCGCCGAGTCCGGATCATTGGTGTACATCAGATTCAACTTGGTGCAACCATGGGACTGAACAACGAACTCAAAGGTGAACTCCTTGCTAAAGTCCATATCCAGCAGGCTCACCACTCGGATCGCCATTGGAGCCTCTTCAAGTGAACGAGTGGGTAGGCGACGACAACAATTCGCTTTCAGCTCTTAGGGAACTGGATTCAACAGTAAACTGAGTGTGTACAGGCGACAACAGTTGTTGCCCCTCCCTCGCCCGGCAAAACATGCCCCCTCGTTGCATTCAAATGCTTCCATTAAGAAACTTATTCCGGCCACACGTTGGTTCACGAGCGGGTCTGTATTGGTACTGTAATAACAAGTGTTAGTGGTCACTTTACTTAAATTTAATTATCTTTAATTAAAATTTATTCTTAAAACAAGCAATGCATTGGCTCGCTCTATCAGTGCCACAAGATTAACATGCACAACAATTAGAATTATTATTCTCAGGATGCACACGATCAACACATTTGTCGCACTTTCACATGGATAATACTACCAAGTTTGAGCTATTTTTTTAAAGGTTGGGACAATAGGAAAGACTCCTAATTCATATATATTAGAAGATCAGAGTAGCTGTGGTGTTACATGCATGTACATATGAAGGAGGGTCAGTGAACCTTGGTAGGTCAAATGTCTAAGTTCTAATCTAGCAGGGAGTTACAAAGGTTACAAGTTCAATTAGGGTACTGCAGCAAGGATGTTGAGAACTAGCTACCTTTTTTGGGAAGGCAATCTATAGGCCACATTGACAAAGTCCTCCTTGAACCTGTTCTGCCAAGAATCCATCTACGGTGTTACTCTTCTGAAGTAGTTGTTATTTCATTCCTTCCATAGGCTCCATGCTGCAACTAGGAAGATTTCCATGAGCATGTTGTGTTGGTGACTTGCTTTCATGTGTTCTACAAGCTGCAGTCTGTTTAGATGGTTGCTCCATGTGATGTTCAAGGCACGCCAACATCGCTGACTAAAGTTATAGTGGAAGAACAGATGTTTGATACATCTCCAATGTATCTATAATTTTTCATTGTTCCATGCTATTATATTATCTGTTTTGGATGTTTTATATGCATTAATATGCTATTTATATGATTTTTTGGACTAACCTATTAACCTAGAGCCCAGTGCCAGTTCCTGTTTTTCCTTGTTTTAGAATGTCGCAGAAAAGGAATACCAAACGGAGTCCAAACGGAATGAAACTTTTCGTGATCATTTTACTTGGACCAGAAGACATCCAGAGGGCTTGGAGTGCACGTTAGGAAAGCCACGTGGAGGCCACAAGGTCGGGAGGTGCGCCGAGAGGGGGTAGGGCGCCCCCACCCTTGTGGGCCCCTCGTGACTCCACCGACCTATTTCTTCCGCCTATATATTCTCAAATATCCCAAAACCTTATAGGGGAGCCACGAAACCAATTTTACAGTGCCGCAACCTTATACCCATGAGATCCCATCTAGGGGCCTTTTTTCGGCGAATTGCGAGAGGGGGATTCGATCACGGAGGTATTCTACATCAACACTGTTGCCTCTTCGTTGAAGCATGAGTAGTTTACCAAAGACCTACGGGTCCATATCTAGTTTCTAGATGGCTTCTTATCTCTCTTTGATTCTCAATACTAAGTTCTCCTCGATGTTCTTGGAGATCTATTCAATGCAATAATCTTTTGCAGTGTGTTTGCCGAGATCCGATGAATTGTGCATTTATGATCATCTTATCTAAGAATATTATTTGAATCTCCTCTGAATTCTTATATGCATGATTTGATATCTTTGCAAGTCTCCTCGAACTATCGGTTTGGTTTGGCCAACTAGATTTGTTTTTCTTGCAATGGGAGAAGTGCTTAGCTTTGGGTTCAATCTTGCGGTGCTCGATCCGAGTGACAGAAGGGGAACCGACATGTATTTTATTGTTGCCATCAAGGATAACAAGATGGATTTCTTTATCATATTGCTTGAGTTTATCCTGCTACATCATGTCATATTACTTAATGTGTTACTCTGTTCTTATGAACTTAATACTCTAGATGCAAACATGAGTCGGTTGATGTGTGGAGTAATAGTAGTAGATGCAGGCAGGAGTCGTACTACTTGATACAGACGTGATGCCTATATTCATGATCATTGCCTTAGATATCGTCATAACTTTGCGCTTTTCTATCAATTGCTCAGCAGTAATTTATTCACCCACTCACTACTAGAATTAGCAGATTTGCCGTCTGCCCACTCTTTGTCGTCCGCTAGCGGATGACAAAGGTAGGCTTTGCCACCAGAAAGTGACGGCAAAGAGGTAGTGGACGGCAAAGGTAGGCTTTGCCATCAGCCACCTCTTTGTAGTCCGCTAGTGGACGACAAAGAGGGGGTTTGTCCCACTGGCTGTCAAACCCTAATGGGCCCCCTCTTTGCCGTCCGCTAGCAGACAACAAAGGAGAGGCGGACAACAAAGCTTCAAAATTTACTTAACGGGGTCGCGCCCCGCCATCGCCCCGTCTCTGTCTCCTCTCCTCTTTCCTCCCTCTGCCACCCTGTGGCGTCGCCGCCGCACCCTCCCCACGCTGTCGCCGCCGCATCCTCCCTGTGTCATCGCCGCCCCTCCCCGCCCCCTCCCCGCGCCGTCGCCACCGCACCCTCCACGCGCCATCAC